>NC_052509.1:25389763-25424536 GCF_014356525.2 Nilaparvata lugens
AGCAGAACCAAAGTTGATCAAATACTGTCATTATAACGTGGACCCCACTATAGAAATATTGATGAATAGTTTATGTTTGACGAATCTGATAAATCTGACTAATTCTCATGAGCATCTTGATTGATGAACTGAGTGTGGTTTCTCTTCAGATACCTTCAACAAAATACTGATGAGGATTCTAACATTGCTGAACATTTGATAAGAAATGATCACAAGTTGAGGGTCGAGAAAAATGTCGAGTTTTTGCATTTTAAATTCAAAATTTATTGTTTTCATGTTTTTTGGACTAGAATTTTATAAAAATTGTACACGTGAAATTACAACTATTTTTTTAAGGTAAGATGATCTATCTTTAGTAATCTATCCTTGTATATCTATCTTCAGATCTATCCTTATATTTTTTGATAGGTGACTGTGTCACCTATAAATATGAAAGAAAATTAGCACAAGTACTACCTTATTATTTTATCTACCAATGTTTTCACATTAGTGTCATTTGCTTTGTAGATAAATAAATGAAAATAATTTTTTCTACAACTGCGCGTAAAAAAAGAATCTACATACTAAATTCTTCTTGTAAAACAGCTTATTTCTGAGGAGAATCTACTTTTTTGCTCGCTAACCATCTGCGCATGCGCAGAGGAGTTTCTTTACGCTCGCTAATCAGCTGATGATAAGCAGCTCGCCAAAAGTAGGTCAGATCTTAACCTAAAAAGTCTGTAATTGTACGGTGTACCGGTTCTGCAGCCATGATGGATATCAGTGAAGATGGATTATTATTAACTCCGCCAGATATAAGTAAGTTTAACAGGTTTGGGCAGTTGTAGAAAAAATTTTGTATGTAATTCGGGCGTAATGCTTCTTTATCGCTCTTGCAAAATTATCGCACTCCGCTTCGCGTCGCGTGATAACTGTTTTGCGCGAGCGATAAAGTCGTGCATTACGCTCTTAATACATAAATAGCTATTTGATAACACTTTCTGCATTCTGGTGGACTTGAGAATATTCTGGAGGATGGACAAATAGCTAGAGTAACGAAGCTACTCCAAAGATTGAACGAGTTCAACCTGTTCAACCAATACAACATCATATATCTGGTATTATCATTAATTTATCAGTCATTTACTCTAGTATTTTCCTTCGCTATGCTTTTGTTACATTTCTGTATTAATTGATTTCGTATAATCAATTCCGTATTATGTAACTATTGATCGATATTTCAATGTTCTGTTTGCGGGTTGAATCGCCATTTTGTAACGTTTGTATGAACCGCCAATTGGGGAGGGGCTTGTCCAGGCCAATGACAGACGTTCACCTTGAAAGGTCACGGCTTTCACTAACAACAGTGCTCGACTGTTAGTATGAAATACTGCTGCTCTCCACTTTAGTTTTGATTTAGTTATTGATTTAGTTTAGTTACAACTGAAACAGTTTTCTCAATTTTAATAGATTTGTAGTTTGACAATTTCAATCTAAATTTCAATTTCAATGAAGTTTCATAAAGTAAGTTTCAATATGTGCCAGGATGGATATCAGTGGAGATGGATTATTATTAACTCCGCCAGATATAAGTAGTTTAACAGGTTTGGGCAGTTGTAGAAATTTTTTTTAATGTAATTCGGGCGTAATGCTTCTTTATCGCTCTTGCAAAATTATCGCACTCCGCTTCGCGTCGCGTGATAACTGTTTGCGCGAGCGATAAAGTCGTGCATTACGCTCTTAATACATAATAGCTATTTGATAACACTTTCTGCATTCTGGTGGACTTTAGAATATTCTGGAGGATGAACAAATAGCTAGAGTAACGAAGCTACTCCAAAGATTGAACGAGTTCAACCAATACAGCATCATATATCTAGTAATCATTAATTTATCAGTCATTTACTCTAGTATTTTCCTCCGCTATGCTTTTGTTACATTTCTGTATAATTGATTTCGTATAATCAATTCCGTATTATGTAACTATTCATCGATATTTCAATGTTCTGTTTGAGGTTTGAATGGCCATTTTGTAACGTCTGTATGAAACGCCAATTGGGGAGGGGCTTGTCTAGACCAATGACAGCCGTTCACGTTGAAAGGTCACGGCTTTCACTAACAACAGTGCTTGGCCGTTAGAATGGAATACTGCTGCTCTCTACTTTAGTTTTGATTTAGTTCTTTGATTTAGTTTAGTTACAACTGAAACAGTTTTCTCAATTTTAATAGATTTGTGGGTGACAATATGTGGTCTTTTAATCCAATATGGAACATGATTGGAACAGTGGAAGAGATAGAAAACCGGAAAAAATGTTATTCAAATTGATGAATCTGTAGCTTCCACTCTAGAGATTGAAAAATCCTCAGAAAAATATTCTTTCCCTTTGAAAATCAGTGAATTTATTTATTTATTTATTTATACATTAATAGATACATATCATTCCTTACTATGAATGATTGGGGAAGGAAAAACAGGCTTAAAGCCCAAAACTGTTCCTACCCAATTAAGATAGAAATTGTCCAAAAATAGGTTATGTTTACACTACACGTTTTTTGTCCAATTTTGAGTCCAAAATATTTATAAACTAGGAATTTAGAATTTAGGAATGTTGGAAACCAAATTGAATAATAATACTTCACTAAATCATCACTGATAACTGAAAAATACTGTATTAATAATTGAAAATTTTAAAACGCGAAAAGAAACTCAAACTTACTCCTAAAACAACAGCTGTCTCATATTGTTTTGGTATATAACTTGATGCTGGATCCGCCATTTTGAATTGCTTAGCCTTCAATCTCAAAACTTGATTGTTCGCCATAAGAAACTAGTTCAACGTGGAAGAATATCAACAAGAACTATAGTCATGAAAGCAAAGTACATACTGTCCAAAACAAGGGAAAATCGGCGCTCTTTTTGGAATACAGCAGTAGACTTTGTATCAGAACAAAATGTTCGATCATCAATGAGAAATATCTTGTGGAAATTATTCAGTAAACCAGTAAGAGATTCATTATTGGAACTCTTATTATTTATCAATTTATTTTCATTTATTACAATCCACAATTACAATATCAAATTAATAATTGAGAGAGAGTCAACAGGATAAACCCAGAACTGTTTCTCTCCCTAATTTTGATTAGAATAGTCCAAATTGGTTATGAAAACACTTTTATAAATATATTCTATGATTTGGAAGTTCTATTCTAAGTTATCCTTAGATAACGAATATATATATATATATATATATTATATATATATATATATATATATATATTAAGCGAAATGGCACTCACTCACTGACTGACTGACTGACTGACTCATTCACTCACTCACTCACTCGCAGAACTAAAATCTACCAGACCAAAAACGATCAAATTTGGTAGGTTTGTTCAGTTGGCCCTTTAGAGGCGCACTAAGAAATCCTTTGGCAATATTTTAACTCTAAGGGTGGTTTTTAAGGGTTTAAAGTTCGTATATTAGCATGTATATTCCTCTTATTCCAATCTCTCAATTATATTGAAAAATGTCCATACCATATGTTAATATAACCTATATCTAGAGAGAGTACCTCTTCGAAACAGTTGTTAACTGGTAACTAAATTAATAATTTGTCAGGTTTGCATTAAGTTGAGTTGACTTTGTTAGTTTGGCACCAAGTTGAAGATTGAAATGTATTTATCGCGGAAAATTTGATTGGGCACTGCTAATTCAATCAGAGCTATTCCTGGGAATATTATATCGCCTGATATGGTGAAGCGAGCCCGCTGATCTCATTTCTTACGGGGGTCCAGGGGGCTGAGCCACCTGGTTAGACGGATATGGCGGGCGAAGCGAGCCTGACGGCTAGTTTGATATAAAGTTTTATGACACACAACAAATCGTAAACAGCAGCTGAATGTGAGTCGGAACAGACTATAGCCTAATCCTTGATTGTGAGAAGAAGTAAGGGTTGAAAGTTCCCCAGTGAATTGGTTGAAATTTCTGTTAAGATGTTAACACGAATCATGGCATGATAACACGTTTCATAAACTCAGAAGTGAAAAAAATCTTACATGGGTAATTGAATATAAATAAAACTATAATGAAAAATCTGGTGTGGTACACTCACACAACTTTCCTTGCTCATATTTGAAACTACGATCAGACTTCTGTATATGTGTATATATGATTGTTTTCAGAGTAGGTACTCTTTCCTTTGTGTAAACTGTGAAATTCGATGATTTTTTTAGTCCTCATTTTTTAAAGTCGTCGAAACAGCTGTTCTACTGATGAAATAACTTGACTATGTGTTCTTTTATGAACTGCGCTACCTACCTACCTCATGCACGAGAAGGAGGTTACTAAGTCCATTTCTCAAGGGTGGGGTGGACCCCCATCAGTTCTCAGAACGGAGACTCATGCCAGTTGATAGAGCTGATAAATAACTATACAGGGTATGAATTTGAAAAAAATCGGTCGAGTTATTTTTGAGAAAATCGTGAAAAACATGGTTTTTTAGTAATTATCCGTCATTTTTCTCAAAAATATTACGGAGCTCCTGCAATTTTCCTAGAAATAAGACTCATGTCAGTTGATAGGCTTATAAATAGCTATCCATGGTATGAATTTGAAGAAAATCGTTAGAGCCGTTTTCGAGAAAATCGTGAAAAACATGGTTTTTTAGTAATATTATCCGCCATTTTTCTCAAGAAATTTACAGAGCTCCTAAATTTTCTCAGAAATGAACTCATTCCAGTTGATAGGGCTTATGAATAGGGCTTATTTATCCATGGTATAAATTTGAAGAAAATCATTGGAGCCGTCTTCGAGAAAACCGTGAAAAACATGTTTTTCAGTAGATCCCGCCATTTTTTCCGCCATCTTTGATTGATTTTCATTGAATTCTTATTGTCGGGTCCCCATGGTATAAGGACCTTAAGTTTAAAATTTCAAGTCAATCGGTTAATTAGGAATGGAGTTATCGTGTTCACAGACATGCACACATACACAGACACACACACACACACACACACACACACACACACACACACACACCACACACACCCACACACACACAGACCAACACCTAAAAATCATGTTTTTGGACTCAGGGGACCTTGAAACGTATAGAAAACTTGAAATTGGGGTATCTTAATTTTTTTGGAAAGCAATACTTTCCTTACCTATGGTAGTAGGGCAAGGAAAGTAAAAATCATACATGGTTAATTGAATATAAATTAAACTATAATGAAGAGAAACAATGGTCAATTTTGAAGTTTGTGAGTTCAGCGATAACTAGACTAATACTAGTTAATAGGCTGCACGAACATTTATCGTTATCTCTATCTCTGTTCAACGTATTGCACGATCGATTCCCATCCCAACTCAATCTCCACAAACCCAGAAATCCCTAGAAGATCGAATGATAGTTTTGTTCCAACTCAACCAATCAGAAACTACGCCGTCTTTCCGTTTCAAATATCAAAAGCAAACTCCCTTGGTTGATTCACTTCCTTCGGTCAGCATAACTTCAATGGGAAACATTCTGATGAAACTTTATCAGGAATGCCAAAAGTTCGAGTGAATCCTCTTGCATGTCACCTAATCTCTTCCCAGTATAAAATAAGAGAAATAGCAGCAGACCAAAGAATAAGAGAGAGTCTACTTCTCTCTACTACTTCCACCTTCTCTTCCACTCTTCACCTCATCACTCCGCTACACACTCTCCTCATTTTGTTACTGTCTCTCCCACTCTCTCTTCCTTTCGCTCTCTCGAAGGAATATTGTGTTTTATTTGTAGTTCATTTGTAATATATACATATAGGATTTTCTTTTCTTCTTCATCTTTTCTCCCTGTCCCCTTATTTTTCTCTATTCTCTCTTCCTCATGATCAGAGCGTTCCGCTATCTTACTTATATAATAGTTAAACTGTCATTTCCCAATCATCTACTAATTTTCCCCTCTTAATTGCATTAATAACCTTTTTTCAATTCAAGTTATGTTTTTATTGGGTTATCAATTTTCCCAGAATACTATTTTGTTTTCATTCATTTCCAATCATCTACTAATTTTTCTCTTCTTAATTGCATTAATAACTCTTTTTCAATTCAAGTTATTGGATTAAGTTATCAAATTTTTACAGAATACTATTTTGTTTTAATGATACTATCGTTTATTTTGTTTAATTATCTAGATATATATTTGTAATGCTGTTTTTGAGCAATGGGTCTGTCGAGACCTGGCACAGCAATCAATAATTAAATCAAATCTCTTTCTTGCTTTCTCACTCACACTTTCTTTCTCTCTGTCTCGCTCTTTTCCCCTTTTTCTCTTTCCAACTCTCTATTTCTATATCACTCTCTCTCCCTCTCTTTAATTAATGTTTTGGTAGAGAGTTAGTGGGGAGGATATTTTAATATTCTTTCCGAAGAATGGACATTGATATGCCTAAAGCTCCGCCAATTTATGCAGATGCATAACAATATAATTATCTATTGTTATTATTACAAATTACTTTTCCATATCATATACAGTTCAATAATTATTTTCTTAGTCTATATTATGTAAATTCATCTTTAATTTTGCTGTATTGTAAGCTATTGTATACAAGTGTATAAGCCAGTATATATTGTAATCTACATGAATAAAGTACTCAATCAATCAATCTCTTTTTTGGTAGAGAGTTAGTGGGAAGGATACTTCGAATATTCTCTCCGAAGAATGGACATTGATATGTCCAAGCTCCGCCAATTTATGTAGATGTATAACAATATTATCTATTTTATCTATAGTTATTACATTTTTTTTTCATATTATATACAGCTCAATAATTATTTTCTTAATTTATATTTTGTAAATTCATCCATAATTTTGCTGTATTGTAAGCTATTGTATATAAGTGTATAAGCCAGTATATATTGTAATCTACATAAATAAAGTACTCAATCAATCAATCTTATATTGTTTTATGATAATTATTATACTTTGTGGAATCTCTGTTTTTAGGGCTATTTTGTGTGCATGTGTGAGTGAATGGCAACTTGATTAGATCTTCATTTCTGATAAGTTTTCTTATAGGATTTATCTAGTGGAATTTGAAATATTGTTTTCAAATTGTATTGATAAATTAAGTTTAAAATTCTCTTCTATTATTTGTAATTGTATTTTGATTAAAAATTTTATTTATTTATATTAATCTTATGTAATCTATTTTTTTATTCTCATTTAATATCCATCTTATTTTGTAGAGGGTTGTGTGGCAGGGAGGACCAGGAGTCCTAACTCCGCCTAATAAAGGCATATAATCAATCGATTAATCAATCTGTCTCTCTCTCTCGAAGGTTGAGTGTCGAAGGAGAGGGCCGACTGCTCTCTAACAACACCCTCCTAGGTAAAAATAAAAGCAGCTATTCTATTCTATTCTATTCCATCAACCCTTCCTTCCTCTTTGTCTCACTTTTTTCCCTTTCTCTCTTTCCAACTCATCAATCAATTAATTTATTTCACAAACAAACATTATACAAAATAACAAAGGAAGATATAAAAATGTGAAATTTGAAAATGTAAAACTCTCTATTTCTGTACCTATCTCTCTCCCTCTCTAACTCTTTTTCTCTCACTCTCTCTTAGTCGGGAGGATATTTTAAATATTCTTTCCGAAGAATGGACATTGATATGTCCAAAGCTCCGCCAATTTATGTAGATGCATAACAATATTATTATCTACAGTTATTATATTACAATTGCTTTTTCATATCATATACAGTTCAATATTATTTTCTTAGTCTATATTATGTAAATCATCTACAATTTTGCTGTATTGTAAGCTATTGTATATAAGTGTATAAGCCAGTATATTGTAATCTACATAAATAAAGTACTCAATCAATCAATCTCTCTCACTCTTCCACTCTCTTCCTTCACCTCCTCCTCTCTGGGAAATACACTTTGTGTACTTTTAGAGCTTAGCAAAACTTTTTCTTCAGACACACAACATAAAAAGTTGGATTTTGAACTACTGGAAAGACAACGTTGGCAGGAAAATGTCGGAAATGTATTGAGAGAGTACATACTACACTGTATTTACTACAGTTGTTGGTATGTAATTCATTCTAAACTTTCAGCATTGATTAAATGTGAAGCATTGAGGTCTTATGAAAGAGCATGCTGCCAGTTTGAAGTAAATAACACTATAGAAATGTGGGAAATGTATTGAGAATAGTTATTTGTGCAACTAGTGCGCAAAGTGACAGTTTGCTGCACCGAAAGAAACGTTTACTTGAGTAAACTTACTGGTTTCTTGAGTGCAGCAGAGGAACTTTGCGCACGTATTTCACATTAAGTTTTTCCTACAGTTACAATTGAATATGAAAAGTGGGTAATTATGGGTAAAATTGCCTGAAATGCATCAAATGTTTTTCTGTGTAATTTTATTATTGATAAAAACCTTAATCCTAAAATCCTAAAGTCCTCGTTGTCCTCCATTATAATATATAATAGTAATAATTAGCGCGTTGTGCTTGGTTGCACCTCTGCTCACTATAGCAGCCACAGCAGTCACTGTTACCAACTTCATTTTGATTTTGCTGCACTGTTGCTCCATATAACCTACTAAGTATTTTGCGTTGCCATGTTGCAAATCTGGAGTGCAGAAAAAGTTTTCCCGCACTAGAGCGGAAAAGTGATTCTTTGCGTTCTGTAATCAGTGCAGCAATGACCACTTTTCAACGTAACTGTAGGAAAAGTAAATACCACACTGTATTTACTGAAGCTGGTGGTATGTGATTCGTTCCATACTTTCAGCATAGGTCAAAAGGGGAGTATTGAAGTTTTCAACGAGGAATTCTGACAGTCCAGAGTAAATATCACTGAAGAAATGTAGGAAGTGTTTGGAGTATGTACCCTACATACATGTCGTACATAACGAACTTATTGTACATACTGCGCACAGGGGATCATTGACACAGTAAACGATTCCCATGAACCAGAACTGAGTAGGCTACTAACACTTTGGTTTTCACACGCGAGGTTTAAGGGTTTAAGGTTTTCTTGGGCGAGTTTATCTCTTTTTTCTCTATAACTTGCTCTATCTCCTCAGTTGATATTAACTGTTCCAGTTCTTTTTCTATATGTACTTTGTGAAGAGCATTTCCTGAATGTTGATCAATGTATGAATATAATGATATCAATATGATGAATATGAATATGGTCCTTCTCCTCCATCTACTATACTTCTTGCTCCTCAATATCCCCCTCTTCTTCTCTTCTTGCTTCCCGAACTTCTCCACCATCTCGTTCTCTTTGTCATTCTAATACACCTCTAATTCAAATCAATCATTTTTTTTTTGACAATTTCTAATTCTTTTTATTCACAAATCAAATTTATTTACTCAAAATCACACAAAATCTTAGATTACAAACTGAACGGACAGGTCGAAATGAAGATTTCAGCTTGCTAGCGTTCTTCTATGTTCACTTTCTTGATAAGAGCTAATCGTATTCATGTAAAAATTGGAAAAAAGTAACCTTTTTCAACTCCATTTCAGGTCAAAACATGTGAGAAATGGATTAAAATTCAAAAAATCTGATGTGGAACACTATTTTCCTTGCTAAAATATGCTCTTCATTTTATTATACTTTGGAACAATAAATACTGTATTAGTTCATAATAGCCTAAATAATAGCTTCCAGAACATTATTTTCAGACGTCGAAATTTTCCAATTTTATTGTTTAATTCTTATGTTCTTGTATGTCTGTATCTATTATATCCAGAGCAATGACTTCAAGGGCCGGTTTCCGAGCTAGGTATTTAGCTAAGTTCTTGACTTTAAACAGCTAGAGTCAGAAAATTGGCTTTCCGAAACGGGGCATAGTCGCAGTTTTTATGACAATCTTTATTTCTCATTTCTATAATTGGAAAAGTATTTCCTTGGTGGAATTAAATATTCCTAAATAATCCAAAATAGCTTAAACTACAATATTCTCTCTTTATTTTATTTCGTGTTCAATTCTCTAGTTTTTCGAAGCTTAATTTAAACGTGACTATGACAATGAATATACGCCTACTACCTCCGTAAACAAAGCCATAGTGCATTCTGGTGACGTCAGCACAGGTAGGCCTCCTACACCAATAAAAATTTGTTGATTTCAGCTCATCTATATCAGTAGTGGTGTTTTATTGGTGTAGGAGCCCTACCAGTGCTGACGTCACCAGAATGCACTATGGCTTTGTTTACGGAGGTAGTGCTACGCGCAGTTTCGGAAAACCAATTTTCTGACTCCAGCTGTTTCAAGTTTAGAACTTTGCTGAATCCCACTCTCGAAACCTGCCCTAATTGTTTTTATAATATTGTATAGCTGTCAAGTGACATAGATCTTCGAGGTTGAGTTTTTCATAGAGAAATTGAATATAATAAAAAATGGTTTCTATCGAATGAAATGTATGGAACATAGCGAATTTTCTTACCTGATAATTAGAAGGGTATTGAGCATACATGAGAGTAGTAAGGACCAATAGTAAAAGTCCTAACTCATAATTTTTCCTTTTCATTCTATCTTCACTGCGACTCATTCGTTTAACATTAACTTACTCCATATTTACTTTATTATTCACTATATACCTTTATACTTTAATTCACTCTCACTTCTACCTCCTCCCTTACCCCTTTTCTGTACGCACCTTTCTATCTTGCTCTACTTTCATTTCTCACTCCTACCTTCAACCCCCTCCCAAACATTGAACCACCAGTTTATCGATGGTTTGACGGCGAGTGTACCTATGGAACTGAGTTCAGAGATCTAAACTGAGATTCACTTCATACTGTCAGGATCCCTCATTTACAACCTCAACGTTTCCCATGCAATCAATACTGACAATCTAAACTTAAGTGAGATTCACTTCAAACTGTCACCATTCCTCATTTAATAACATCAATGCTCCCCATACAACCAATTCTGACAGTTTGAAGAGAACGTGCATTCTCAGTTCAACTCCGCTGGAAAGTTGAATTCTCTGGAGAAGTCGAATGTCACATATCAGCAAAGTCTCTGGCGAGATTCATTTTGCATTATCAGCTTCCATTATAGGTAACTTCAATCCTACTTCAGTTTTCTTTGCGGGTAGTGCCATTTTGTAAGTTGAAATATTTATTTTATCATCTGTATTATTTTATGGCAAATAAATGAATTTGAATTTGAATTTGAATTTGAATTTGAATTTGAATTTGAATCATCCCAATTCTATCAACACTGACAGATTGGAGTGAATCTCATTATATTGTTTTCAAATATATTTGTCAGCTTTCCTCATAAGTGACATGGATGCTTTTCATTCAACTAACTCTGACAGACTGAAGTGGATTTCACTTTATTGTTTTCAAATATATTTGTCAGCTTTCCTCATAATGACATGGATGCTTTTCATTCATTTTCCAATCATCTACTAATTTTTCTCTTCTTAATTGCATTAATAACTCTTTTTCAATTCAAGTTATGTTGGATTAAGTTATCAAATTTTTACAGAATACTATTTTGTTTTAATGATACTATCGTTAGTTTGTTAATTATCTAGATATATATTTTGTAATGCTGTTTTTGAGCAATGGGTCTGTCGAGACCTGGCACAGCAATCAATAAATTAAATCAAATCTCTTTCTTGCTTTCTCACTCACACTTTTCTTTCTCTCTGTCTCGCTCTTTTCCCCCTTTTTCTCTTTCCAACTCTCTATTTCTATATCACTCTCTCTCCCTCTCTTAATTAATGTTTTGGTAGAGAGTTAGTGGGGAGGATATTTTAAATATTCTTTCCGAAGAATGGACATTGATATGTCCAAAGCTCCGCCAATTTATGCAGATGCATAACAATATAATTATCTATTGTTATTATATTACAATTACTTTTCCATATCATATACAGTTCAATAATTATTTTCTTAGTCTATATTATGTAAATTCATCTTTAATTTGCTGTATTGTAAGCTATTGTATATAAGTGTATAAGCCAGTATATATTGTAATCTACATGAATAAAGTACTCAATCAATCAATCTCTTTTTTGGTAGAGAGTTAGTGGGAGGATACTTCGAATATTCTCTCCGAAGAATGGACATTGATATGTCCAAAGCTCCGCCAATTTTATGTAGATGTTAACAATATTATCTATTTTATCTATAGTTATTACATTTTTTTTCATATTATATACAGCTCAATAATTATTTTCTTAGTCTATATTATGTAAATTCATCTTTAATTTGCTGTATTGTAAGCTGGATCTCATTTTATTGTTCTCAAATATATTTGTCAGCTTTCCTCATAAGTGACATGGATGCTTTTCATTCAACTAACTCTGACAGAATGAAGTGGATCTCATTTTATTGTTCTCAAATATTTGTCAGCTTTCCTCATAAGTGACATGGATGCTTTTCATTCAACTAACTCTGACAGACTGAAGTGGATCTCACTTTATTGTTTTCAAATATATTTGTCAGCTTTCCTCATAAGTGACATGGATGCTTTTCATTCAACTAACTCTGACAGACTGAAGTGGATCTCACTATATTGTTTTCAAATATTTGTCAGCTTTCTCATAAGTGACATGGAGCTTTTCATTCAACTAACTCTGACAGACTGAAGTGGATCTCTTTTTATTGTTTTCAAATATATTTGTCAGCTTCCTCATAAGTGACATGGATGCTTTTCATTCAACTAACTCTGACAGACTGAAGTGGATCTCATTTTATTGTTTTCAATATATTTGTCAGCTTCCTCATAAGTGACATGGATGCTTTTCATTCAACTAACTCTGACAGACTGAAGTGGATCTCATTTTATTGTTCTCAAATATATTTGTCAGCTTTCCTCATAAGTGACATGGATGCTTTTCATTCAATAACTCTGACAGACTGAAGTGGATCTCATTTTATTGTTTTCAAATATATTGTCAGCTTTCCTCATAAGTGACATGGATGCTATCCATTAAACTAACTCTGACAGACTGAAGTGGATCTCACTTTATTGTTTTCAAATATATTTGTCACCTTTCCTCATAAGTGACATGGATGCTTTTCATTCAACTAACTCTGACAGACTGAAGTGGATCTCACTATATTGTTTTCAAATATATTGTCAGCTTTCCTCATAAGTGACATCAATGCTATCCATTAAACTAACTCTGACAGACTGAAGTGGATCTCACTATATTGTTTTCAAATATATTTGTCAGCTTTCCTCATAAGTGACATGGATGCTTTTCATTCAACTAACTCTGACAGACTGAAGTGGATCTCACTTTATTGTTTTCAAATATATTTGTCAGCTTTCCTCATAAGTGACATGGATGCTTTTCATTCAACTAACTCTGACAGACTGAAGTGGATCTCACTTTATTGTTTTCAAATATATTTGTCAGCTTTCCTCATAAGTGACATGGATGCTTTTCATTCAACTAACTCTGACAGAATGAAGTGAATCTCACTTTATTGTTTTCGAATATATTTGTCAGCTTTCCTCATAAGTGACATGGATGCTTTTCATTCAACTAACTCTGACAGACTGAAGTGGATCTCACTATATTGTTTTCAAATATATTGTCAGCTTTCTCATAAGTGACATCAATGCTATCCATTAAACTAACTCTGACAGACTGAAGTGGATCTCACTTATTGTTTTCAAATATATTTGTCAGCTTTCCTCATAAGTGACATGGATGCTTTTCATTCAACTAACTCTGACAGACTGAAGTGGATCTCACTATATTGTTTTCAAATATATTTGTCAGCTTTCCTCATAAGTGACATCAATGCTATCCATTAACTAACTCTGACAGACTGAAGTGGATCTCACTTATTGTTTTCAATATATTTGTCACCTTTCCTCATAAGTGACATGGATGCTTTTCATTCAACTAACTCTGACAGACTGAAGTGGATCTCCTATATTGTTTTCAAATATATTGTCAGCTTTCCTCATAAGTGACATCAATGCTATCCATTAAACTAACTCTGACAGACTGAAGTGGATCTCACTATATTGTTTTCAAATATATTTGTCAGCTTTCCTCATAAGTGACATGGATGCTTTTCATTCAACTAACTCTGACAGACTGAAGTGGATCTCACTTTATTGTTCCATATATATTTTGTCAGTATTCCTTATAAGTGACATCATGTTACCTGTTCTATCAATACTGACTATAAGGAGTGAATCTACAGTGGTATTCTCGGGACATATGAGACTCGATCTACGTATCGTATCGTTTATTTCTCCCAACAAACATAACAGAACAGAAAAATCAGGTGTGCGCACTCACACTACTTCTTGCCGTTAAGAAAATTGATCACCTGACGCTAGTGTTCCCGCGCATACTATTCTAAAGCTGCGTACACATATACGCTCTTCCAACCCGCACCGAGCACGCTCCTCCCTCGTACCGCCCTCGTACCGCCGTCGTTCCTCCATCGAACCACAGTCGCGCCGCCCACGCACCCATCATGAACGTTACGGAAGATGTTAGATCTTCTCGCGTTCCCCGGTCGAACCACTGTTGCTCGCCGGTCGATCATCATCGCTCTGCTGGAGTGACGTTCGGTTGCGGAGCAGAGCGACAGTCTGTACGCACCTTAAGATCTGAGCCAGCTGGTGACAGGACAAAACGTTGGAGACACACGATGTGTGCTATCTCTTCATAGTGAATGATTTAATAGAATCAACAGTTGCCAACAGTTTGCAATTGAATAATCGCACTTTTTCGAGTTTCGAGCTTATTTTTAATTTTAGGTGAAAATGTTACAGAACATTAATTGTAGAGATTTTCATGCTGAATCTTTTCCACTTGGATTTTTTTGGTTAAATTGTATCTGAAGCCAGATAATTGGGGATCGAAAACCAAACTTTGCATAGATGAGGCGGAGCTCCTGGAATTTTTACAGATATGGGACTTGTGGCAGGCAGTTGATAAAGCTTGTCAATGACTATTATAGGTATGGAATTGATCAAAATCGTGAAGCCGTTTTCGAGAAAATCGCGAAAAACCTTGTTTTTGACAACATTTTTGCCATTTAAGCCGCCATCTTGAATTGCATTTGATCGAAATTGTTCGTGTCGGATCCTTATAGTGTAAGGACCTCGAGTTCCAAATTTCAAGTCATTCCGTTAATTGGCAGATGAGATATCGTGTACACAGACGCACAAACACTCATATGAATTGGATTGAATTTCATACACTTGGATTGAATTTCATGGAATTTCTTATTGTCGGGTCCTCATGGTACAAGGACCTTAAGTTTAAAATTTCAAGTCAATCGGTTAATTAGGAATGGAGTTATCGTGTTCACAGACATACAAACATACACACATACACACACACACACACACACACACACACACACACACACACCACACACACACCACACACACACACACACACACACACACACACCACACACACACACACACCACACCACACACATATACAGACCAATACCCAAAAACCACTTTTTTGGACTCAGGGGACCTTGAAACGTATAGAAATTTACAAATTGGGGTACCTTAATTTTTTTCGGAAAGCAATACTTTCCTTACCTATGGTGATAGGGCAAGGAAAGTAATAGAGGCTGAAACGAGTGAACATAACATAATGGAGATTCTGAAGCAGAGCAGGAGAAACCAGATCAGAACAGAACAGAACATAAATGGAAATGAAATAATAGAAAGTAGATTCTGTCAGCAAAACAGGAAAACAGTGGAGAACAGGGTAGAACAGGGAAAAACAGGGAAGTACAGAAATGGAAGATGAAATGAAAGCACGTAGCACAGAAAATAGATTCAGTCTGCAGAACAGGGCAGTACAGAATAGAACAGAACTGGAAAGGACTTAAAGCTGGTGAGATGTGGCGTGTGAAACCGATGATTATATTATTCTCTCCATTGAGCATCAATGCCACAGAGCAGAGCGATCATCATAAAATAGACGAGATTCTCGTCTTTTCTATCTGCGATGCCCTTTGCAGTGTGACATTTCGAAAATCTGAGACTTCTATTAGAGAAGCGATCTTGTTGCATGATTGTGTCTGCTCTAGAACTGAGGAAAATGTGATATTTTTTCATGTGATATATTAACTGTTCATTGTCGTTTAGAATAATCAATTATATTATATTAAACAAAGAATTTTATTTATAAAAATAATCATTTTATTCTCACAAATATCTTCTTAATAATCAAATCAAAATCAAATCAAAAAATTTTTTATTCTCACATTTACAATAATACAGTACAGTTACGGTACATTTATATATACCCTTACGTTATGAGAGACTCACATGTAGGCAAAAGCCTGTGTTTGTGAGGCCTGGCGTAATTCGCAGAATTTAAAATCGATAAACTAGATTATGAAAATTGATATATTAAACTAAATTGAGAAAAATACAGATTGAAAAAAAGATATGAGTAAATGTTGATATTATAGGCAGAGAAACAAATAATTCTTAATAATACTAATCATAAACATGGGAAAATTAATATTATTATTAGAGATCTATACATTCTTCCTCCAGTAATTTAACACTTTCAGCAGTGATGTAACAGTTTTCGCGAGAGTTCAATCAGTCTACGTTCTGTACTATATATATAGCAGATCCAGAATAATGTACTGGATAAATGAGTGGATGGATTTGACATAACACCATTTTTCAAGATAAAAACTTATCATACCTCGTGGAAGATCACATTAATACTATCAATTATTTTCAACTTGAATGTCCGATTAGTGAGTTAGAACTATGAATGCTACAAAAACTATGAAAATTCAACTTGTAACTACGAGTAACTTATGTAAATAAGTTGAATTTTCAAAATTTGAGAAGCTTGTCGTACCAGCCTGTTGTTCTCACCCTCCTTGTTTATTGTTAGCCTCTGTTATGTGCTACACCCAAAGTCCCAAATTCTAGAAAAACCTTTTATAGTGTAATATATAAAACCTTATATAAAAACCTCTCATTCTCTCAGCCTACAGTTTTCCTGAATACTCTCATCTCCCAAATTTCACTTCCTGATACTTGAATACCTCTAAACTTGAGGTTAGATAGCCTCTAAAAAATAGCGATCATAAAAACGCTTCAGAATTCCCTTGAATAGACCTTTTAAAAATGGAAACAGCCATGGAAGATGCATGATTTTATGGATGTGATGGCAAAGGATTTATGACGTCATGATACACTCACCCCATATGTGAGGCCCATTATCTTAGTAAAAGTGAGAAGGGAAGAAGAGAGAGAAATAAAAGGGCTGAACAGTGAAATAAGAATAAAGTGATTTAGAATGATAGAGGAATAGAGTGATCTAGAAATGGAATAGGGAGTACTTGGGCATCATCCCAGTGAAACCATAGAGAAACAATAGCGAAAGTAGATATCCCATGGTATAGGGAATCTATGTCGCAACTTTTACTGTTATCTCAAGCCGATTACTGTCGATTATTGTCAATTTTTACTGTTTTGTTGGGGTGATAGTGTATGAACGGCAAAATTTGAGAGACTAACAGCGTCACACAGCTGCATAGGAAAGAACTATGTGAACTATAGGCTTGGGATAACAATTAAACTTGCGACATAAACGCACTATACCATGGGATATCTATGCTATCGTTTCTCTATGGTGAAACGCAGATCGATGTACGTAATGCTAGAGATGTCGGGGTAGTGAATACTTATCAAGGCAACGAGGATAATCGGCTTTAAAAAAGGAAGTATTAGTGTAGGCCCCTAATTTTAGTACGTTGGAGAGAAAGCGTCATTAAATTTAGTTAGAATAGGAGATAGGATAGAACATTTTGTGGGATAAGGGAGGCTACCGTGCCTCTTATTTTAGTGAGAGAGAGAGAAGGAATGATCTTTGGCCAACATGGGAGAAAATATACAGAGATTTACTAGGAGAAGAAAAAGTAGGGTTTACTTGACTACTTTAGTCCATTTTCTTGTGAAAAAAGAAAGAAATTATTCTTGTTATTTGGAGGGAAAAGGATGGAGTGATTTAATAGGATATGGAAGGGTAGTATGCTTCTCACTTTAGTGGAAAAGAGAAGGAATAATCCTCGATAATAGAGAGATCTTGTTAGGATAGAGAGATTTACTAGGAGAACAGATAAAACTATAGTGAGAGATTGTCAGCATTATTGAATGTGAAGCGATGATTCAGTACATAAGGTATGCTGACAGTTGAAAGTGAATTTCACTAGGCCTCCTATTCCAGTGCAAGAGAGTACAACATATTTCTTGGCAGCAAGTGGAAGCAGGATGGAGATAATAGCTTTATAAAGGAAGTACTACGTACAAGCTTCCTGAAACAGTAAAAGGCCCACTAAGTTTGATGACAGAGTGAGTGAGTGGAAGTAAGAGAGAGAGAGAAGTGGGAGAGCTCTGGAGAGGCTGCCATAATATGCACAGGAATGACGACTCCAAGCAAACATCAAAGCACAATGTCTTAGTCACAACTCTTGAAATGACTGCTAGATTCACTAAAAACAGTCAGAATTTCCTTCAAACAACATCAATGTTGCTCATTTAACCAATGCTGCCAGGTTGAACCCAACTCAACTACAGCAGGAGATGGTTTAGATTGTCAGTAACCTCCATTAACAACATCAGCCCTTCCCGTTCAACAAACCCTGACAGTTCGAAGTGAACTCAACATATCATCAGATAGTTCACACTGTCAGCAAATTCATAAATGGTGCCAAGTCTTCACGTTCATCCAGGGCTGTCAATTTGAAGTGGATCTCTTAGAAGCATCATTCAGCATTTAGCTGGAGAGTAGGACAATGTTAGAGCACCATAACTCGCAAAGGCTGATTCCTTTGCTTGTCAATAAAGAGGTGTCAGTCTGTGGAAGCAGACAATCCTCTTCGCATTCCTTCAGCCCACGGGCTACAATCTAAATTAGTGCCAAAGCTACAAAGTCATGACGGATAAGTAGCATTGTTGTACTATAGTAGTTGAGTACTCCACCTTGGTGTTTTCGTATCATCTTGCGGCAAAACATCAAATCCAGATATTGAATTGACTGCTTTTGTTATTACCCGATATCAAACATTACAAGATCGTTAGGGAGATTGATTGATCTATTAATTAATAGAGGATGATTACAAGAGATTGGAAGTGGTGTGGAATCAATACTAATTGTTCAATTCTGTGATTCAAATTTAATTATTCGCCATCAAAATGGGAAAATAATCAATACCTTATACCTTATACACGAGTTTTTACAGCCTTCCCGGCCGTTTCCCGCTGTCAACACGCCATCTGCCTCTATCAATAATGAATAATCAATGAGTGGCGATATTGATAAAATTTATAGAATGAGAACTGATATTGTAGTATTTTTCCATGATTGATTAGAATAATTATTGAATTAATAAATGTGGATGTGACAAAAATAGAACTGATTTTTTCAATTATCAATGAGTGTTTTTGACAGTTTTAGGTTTTTAGTCCAATCCAAACATCAGAATATCAAGTATTTACCGAAACCGATTTTGAAATTTCTCATTGTAATTTTTGATGGAACAAATTGAGTTTTTTCACAACCACCCACTCACTCATTAATTATAGAACTGAATAGCTAATTCTTGTTATTGATGCATTGCCATTTGTGAGTTTCTAATATACAAGAGATAAGGTCAATGAATATTGATAATTTTTGTTATTCATCCATTATTTTACAAAGGTAAAAAAACTTTTTTTTTTACAAAGGTGACTTCCTAGAAGTATTTTAAGCCTAATTGATGATGATGGGATGAATGATAATACAATGAAGGTAGAGTATGAATGAATAAAGATGATGGGTTATGTCTTCCACTTGAATTGATTTGAGTCCACTTTTCAGTCCAGAAATAAAAAAACTGGAAATTTGAATTTGATTTGATTGAAAACCAAATATAGAATGATTACATTCAATGAACCATCAGAACTGGAAATAGTGAGTTATTAAGAAAAAGTTTGAACCAGAAATAAAACACAAACTAATTCACTTGAAGCACAGCTGATACATGGTGTAGTAACAGAAAATGTTCTATATTTAATTGGTAAAGTTTCTGTGTAAGAATTTCGTTACTTCTTATTGTTCAATTAATTTAGATAACTATCATCATGCATGATATTCAGCTGAAATATTCTGAATTAGATCGAAATTATCTTTCACTAGCAGGTAACCCGTGCTTCGCAAGGGTCTTTCTTAACTTGTCGTAATGAAATCTAGAAGAATTCAAAATAGGCCTACAAGAATCCTCGGTTGATTAAAAATTAATATGCTGCATTTCAAGTAAATCAGTATGACCACCTTTCAATTAAAAAAAGAAGTGGATTTTCAAATGGCGGAAAAAATTTGGGTGTGACGGAAAACCTGTTTTTATCATTCGAAAAAGATCCCCAATCATACCTATCTTCTAATTTCCCTTTTAAGAGAAATCTTCTGCTGCTTCCATACAAACTGGAAGCATGACGAATAATTAAAAACTTGACAAACTGAAAACTTGATGCAATCAAATCTTGAAGAATTTAGAATCATTAGTCTATAACCACCCTCGGTTAAGCAAGAAAAAATCTATATGCAAAATTTCAAGTTAATCAGTCCAGTAGCTCTGACGTGATAATGCGTCAAACATAATTTCTCTATACTTTACACCTGTATAGGCTACGTTTATAATCCAGTTCATTCCTTTATTATAGTATAAAAGATGATACATGGATGGATGATCATTATTTTACTAAAAGATAGAATAAGTTGAATAGTTTCCCTTTCAGAGGGAGTTTTGACAACCCACAAAACTCATTTTTCATTTGAAAATATAACGTAAAGGTGCATATATGACCTTATTTTTTGGCTCAGCTTGCCAAAATACCCCTCATCCCAATATTAAAATTTTCGACTGACTGTACAGTGAGTCAGTCATTCTATCAGGGCTTGAATAATTTTGAAATTTTAATTAAATAAAAATGGAAGAATATAATTTCTTTATGTAAATAACAACACCTTCATTCAAAGACATATTAACTGCATGCGTTTTCATATTGCCGATACAGCATTGATGAAACTGTAGACGTTTATTTAGCACTTTGTCTCAAAAATTGTTCTAGCTGAAAAATAAATAATCCATGCCACGTGTAGGCCTAAACATTGCATCAGGAAAACGAAGTTTCAAACTATGTTTTTCAGGTAGAAAGCAATATAGAAACAGATGTTCCTTTTTTAATTTCGATCATATGATTTGGTGATTTTTTAATGAAATCGAATGTACGATTAATGAAATTCAAACATTAATTTTGAAAAATCTAGAAGGAAAATTAAAATTTGGGCTTCCAGGTGCACGAGATTGATATTTTTAGAATCTATGTGCAAAATTTGGAGATCTAAATCATTCCCGTTTTTCCGGTATGCAATCCACAAGTTGACATGTTTTGATGCGAACAAACGAACAACACAACCCTACTCTCTCTATTATATAGATGTGGATGTGTAGGTAACATAGGATGATGGGTCTGCCAACTTCAATAATATTCATTCGATCATGGATTCACTATTTAATATTAGCTTCTTCTATCGAGTCACATTATTAGAAAACGGATAATAAAATATTTAAATAAGCACAAGATGAGTGAGAAAGGAATTGGAGAGTGGATGGGGTTCTGAATGAAAGTGAGGAACGGATACAAGGAATCCTTGTATCTACTTCATATGATAGTGTCCTCTACTTCTCTGTAGAAATTCACGATGGAGTCTATATTCTATGTCAGAGAATGGAATAGAAACAACGGGCCAATCACGGAAGAGAATAATAGTCAGTGCCTAGTAGCTCCGCCTCCTCTCCCATGATTGGTCGAGGGGAACTGATTAGAGTGAACGTCACCTTGCTGGATGTATTTCTAGATTCAACCAGCAGATGACAAAAAGTACTGGGTTGAGACAACTTGACATTATACTTTCAACTCTGATTAGACAATAGCAGTTTGTAGATTGATGCACTTGTAATGTATAAGGACAGATTACAAACAATCTATCGAAATTGAAGAATTTGTAGTGGGGTTATGGGAATGAACTTGAATCATTCCCTTAGTTCAAATCCATCATCATATTTTGTAGCTGGTTTCATTACCATAAATTTTGTACATACAGTATAGCCTGAACAATATAGATTTTTTGAGAGAAACACTATTTATTAGAAAAAGTTCATTCTCAAGATAAGAGCTCTGATACTCTTGTGGCTAATTAATTAATTGATGAAGATTCTCGAATGAGATCGTATAATGGAGAATTTATCTCACAATGTTGGCCTATAGAAAGTTGTTGTCTGCGATCTTGATTCTCTAATAATATTGTAAGCATTGGAAGAAAGTACTTCATCATTGTACATTTATTGACTATTGAAAGATGGTCTAGGATTATTAAATATGGACTAAAGATGACACCACTGTCATGAGGAGAATTATTGTGATTGTAGATTTTATGAATTTCTCAATTACGTATATAACATTAAATAAATTATAATATAACTACTGTTGATATCCTTCATTCATCTATATTACAGTGATCCATTTCAATGAACATCAACCCATTTTCAAAACAGAAGCATCAAACACGTTCAAAAGTGTTCACTTCCCTCCTGATAAACACCATCCACCTCCACTCTTAATAAACACCTATGAAAACCATCTCGCCATTGTAAAACATTGAACCACAGAGATGATAATAATAACAACATGGAAACTGTTTTTCGCTACAGAGGGAAATCATCACGTATGATGTCATTCTCGTTGGTTAGCAAGGGAGCATTCACTCCGAACTGTCAGCATTCCTTATGATATAACATCAATGCATCCCATAAAACTAATTCTGACAGTATGTAGTGAATATCAGAATAGCAGAAAACCATTGAGCAGTACATGCATGTTGTTAATATGAATGAGGCTGTACTGCAGATTGATTGATTATTATATGGATTATTCATGTTTCACATTTCAAACATCGGACATTGAATCAGAGAGTATTCTCAGTTCAACTTGATTCAAAATATGTATGGGGTTGTTTTGGTGTGACGGTATAAATGATTCATTCATTGATATGGGTAGATCATATTTATTCTTTTGTCTTCATCCTACTTGAGCTGTTGATATTATTCATCATATCAACAAATGTAATTCTAGAATTTTCAAACCAATTCTAGAATTTTCAAATTCATCTACCCATAACTTGTAAATAAATGATTGGTATAATTATAATTTATTTTGCACTTTCACAACATTAAAAGTTATTACAACAATTATATAATTATTTTAATTAATTATTTACAAGATATTAGATTCCTCATTAGAGGTGGCTGATAGAAATTAGTTATTCTTATAATGTTGCATGCAAGGTTCTCTTTAATTCGAACAAAGGAATCTGGAATGGATAAAATCAATGATTGGATTTTAATTCAAAAACAATAATTGCAACAAATCATATTCATCTGAATAATATGTTGAAGTATATATCAACAGAAATAATATGAGCTGTTCATATTATTTATCTTGTAAAAAATTAATTAAAATAATTAATATAACTGTCTTAATAACTTTTAATCTTGTGAAAGTGCAAAATAAATTATAATTATTCCAATAATTTATTTACAAAATATGGGTAAATTAATTTGAAAATTCTAGATTGGTCAATGCTCACTGACGTTATTTACAAGGAACGCTGGGAGTTAGAAGTTGATTTCACTATATTGATGAATGATATTGAACTTTGGAGTAGCGTGAATATTTGATTTATACTCTTGAACTTCAACGATTCCTTCATTAGAGGTGGCTGATAGAACTTCAACGATTCCTTCATTAGAGGTGGCGATAGAACTTCAACGATTCCTTCATTAGAGGTGGCTGATAGAACTTCAACGATTCCTTCATTAGAGGTGGCTGATAGAACTTCAACGATTCCTTCATTAGAGGTGGCTGATAGAACTTCAACGATTCCTTCATTAGAGGTGGCTGATAGAACTTCAACGATTCCTTCATTAGAGGTGGCTGATAGAACTTCAACGATTCCTTCATTAGAGGTGGCTGATAGAACTTAACGATTCCTTCATTAGAGGTGGCTGATAGAACTTCAACGATTCCTTCATTAGAGATGGCTGATAGAAATTAGTTATTATTATAATGTTGCATGCAAGGTTCTCTTTAATTCGAACAAAGGAATCTGGGATGCATAAAATCAATGATTGGTTTAAAAATTCAAAAACGATAATTGCGACTAATCATATTCATCAACAATTATTATTATTAAAAGAAAATCCTGCTGTTAATATTTGCAGTAGCAGAAGTCTTCGGGGTGATTACAGCATTCAATTTAGATTTTCATTCAATGATTTTTATTTATTCATTAGCATTTGAATGAATGCAATAGCCTATTCCAGTAATTTACATTCATATCATCAATAATCATTCAACACTGATATTATGACTTGCAGACTGAGTGTTGAAACTTGATGAATTACTGAACTATTAACTGAGGATATAACTGAAATATTGCATTTATTCGAATGCTAATGGATTTCAATTATTATTGAACGAAAATCCAACCCCGAAGACTTCTGCTACTGCAAATATTGACAACAGGATATTCGTTTATTATTGCGAATAAGATGTGATGGATGAATAGTCCGTGATGGGTGTGGAAATTCAATAATCATATTCATTCAATTTTGCATTACTCTATTTCTATTCTATTCCCGAAATATTCTATTCCTGGATGAAGTTGGATATAACCAGTTTTGAATGGCATTGATAAACAGACACTAAATTGAGACCGTAGAAATCTCTCTCCATTCCACAAAATAACCTACTATTTCGAAAAAAGACCAATTCTGAGTCCATTAACCAATCAATAGGTGTTCTATATTGGACTCCACTTGTAGCCCAGGTCAAGGCAAGGCACACATTGTTCCCCACTTGTATGTTCAACAAGTTTGCAATTTCCTTCAACAAGTTGCAATTCCTTTTCAACAAGTAGCAATTCGCTTTCAACAAGCTTGCAATTTCTTTAAAGAAGTTGCAATTCGTATCAACAAGTTTGAAATTTTCCTTCAACAAGTTGCAATTTTTTCAACAGGTTTGCAAACTCACCTTCAAAAAGTCTGTAATTCAGTTTTGACAATCTTCTCTAGATAACGAATTCCCTGCGATGACTATAATGGTATCCACTTGGTTTAAAATCAGGAGCATTAGTGTTATATTATATTACAATGAATTAGACTCAAAGTATTGGACAAAAATCATGAGGTGTGGACATAACCTATTTTCGGACAATCTCTATCTAAATTTGGGAGAGGAACAGTTTTGGGCTTTTAGACTGTTGTTCCTTTCCCAATCATTCATAATTGAGAATTATATTGTATCTATCAATGTATAAATGAATGAATATATAATCAGTTGTTCAATGAGGAACATTGACTTCATTTATTGGAAAAACTGAGAAATTCATTGAGAAATATCATTGTGAGATTCACTGATGACTGTCACAAGGAATTGAATGAAAAGCATTGATGTTTCTATAAGAAAATACTGACATGCATAGTGAGAACTTCTAAATTGAGATTCACTTATAACTGTTGTCAGTATTGGTTGAATAAGAAGCATTTATAATATTCATGAGGAATGGTGAAAGCTTCAAGTGAATCTCACTATAATGTGAAGATATACGATGTCAGTTTCGAATGGGGAGATATCACGCAAAAAATGTTACTGGACTTCATGACTGTTATCAGTGTTTTGTTCATATCGTTATTTATCAATCCACCAGTTGCATTCTGCATTCTATTATTCCCGAATATATCTCTATAGATATTGTATATCATTTATAAGATGTACTTTGAAATTCGAGAACAATACAATTTGTAGAATTGATGGTGATGTTGTGAAATCTCTCCATGATAAGAAAACAAAGATATTGTCAAATTTACTGAGGAATCTCAGTACAGGAATCTCATCATTCCTCAGTACAGCTGATGATGCGTTGGTTAACTACGTGAAACCATGGTTCTGTTTTGAAGTTTTCAATAAATTTTCAGTGAAATTTGACAATATCTTTGTTTTCTTATTACAATACAATTTGCTTTCATTTGTGATTTTTTTAGTATGTGATTTGTGAGTTTTTCTAGTATATGATTCATGATGACTTCTATGTTAGAAGAATCAAAAGTATCAAGGGACCCCATCATCAAGCTCTGAAATGATTAACTTATAAATATTCGAATTTTCAAGGTGATTAGACAAGAAATTTGACGTTAACGTGTTTGTTTGTATGTTTCCATTGGCTTTCCAGAAGCTCCAATCAGAGTATAGCATTTGTCAAACAGTTTGATAAAGAATTTTCAAACATTATAATATAATGTTTGAGTTACTTATTATGTGTTTTACTTATTATGAGTTCATCAGTAAGTAATGTGATCATGGGTCCATGTGAGTCCAGTAATGAATTATATGAGTCCATGAGTGAGAACAAGAGTCCATGTAATCAGAACGAGTTTTGTAATAAACCATACAATACCACTAATTTAGTTATCCTAGTATACTGGTTCAGTTTCTACCGCCTCGTTATTTGACTTGTGACTTTGACCCTCCCTCTCCTATCATATCAATTTTTCAAACTTCGTTTTCCGTTGTAGTTTGTGTATTCTCGTATTAAATAAATCTCAAATCGCTTATTGTCCCAATCCTCCTCATATTATCCATTTGGTCTTTCGAAGTAGTTAGATTTCTCTTCATATGATGTTGTTTAACAGTTTTGATGACCATATTTCGAAACTTGAAGGTGTGTTATGTCTGGGCCAATGGGAGTAGACCTTGATTGGTCAACAGCTAACCGCCAATCGTAGAGCTTCACTCATACTATAATTCTATTGCTCAATGTTAAAACTTCAGTTTACTAGAGATTGATAATGATTTCACAACCGAAACTTGTATTTAGATATCAAGTATCTTAATATAATATTAAGAGTCGTCTTCATTTACCTTTGTGATTGATTTATGATGAATTCCTGATTTCCCTATTTTTAGAGACTTGTCATCTGGCTTCAAAGAGAAGCGAAATTTTTAACATATTGAACTGTCCTTATGAGATTATTTTTCAGTGAACAGAGCAAACATCTGATTTTTTTATGGAGTAGTCAGATGAAGCTCTACCTCCTTAAAAAAAGCCGTAGTGCATTCGTGTGACGTCAGCACAGTTAGGGCTCCTACACCAATAAAAACACTAGCTAATTTAGATCAGCTGAAAAACGAATTTTTATTTGTGTAGGATCCCTACCTGCGCTGACGTCACCAGAATGCACTACGGCTTTGTTTACGGAGGTAGTGGATGAAGAACCTTATTTAGGGAGAGACCAAATTCTTCAACTCCATAGATGACTCCCTTTTATCTACCACGATAGAGGATAATTAAAGCCCAACAACTCCGAACAACCATAATCGTGACCAATATCCATTGAGACATCTACAATAAAATTGGTTCAAAACAATTGTTGATTGGTAACTTGATCTATTAATCTACACGAAAATACTATCAAAACACGATCTTACAATATGATCTACACAGAAATACTCGTCCCGATAGATCGTAGATCATCATCATGAACATTAACACTCAACGTTGTCAATAATGTGTTACAATATGTCCCCAATATATTGTATCAGTCACTTGATTGGTTGTACAAAACAATAAAACAAAGTTTAGGTAGTAAAAAATAATGTTCTCTCCAAACCCGCGGTTTTTCAACACCATCAAACAATATTGACTTGATCCCGATAACAAGAACTCACATCAATCCAGTCCTAATATTTCATTACAGAAATTACAATCGTGATGTTATTGTCATGTCAGGAACAATAAAATTATATGTCCATTGCCGTTATTTGAACATTGGAAAACCTACAATCAATAAAGTAAACCAAACAATTGCACCAATTAAGATAGACGAACTCAATCAACAAATGTTACAGAAATTATTTTTCATCCAATTCGCTTTTATTTAGCAATAACCTCAATCAAACTGCAAACAACTGTAGCCTATCATGTGGTTGATCTACTAAAATAGCAAGATTTGCACGATACCAATGGCAATAGCTCCAATTCAATCTACCCTCTCACTTCAACCATAGCGATTACTTTTTGTGTAGTTGAGAAGTTGATATTGTGGTAATTATTCATATTGAATAAAGAAGACTAAGAAATGATCAAAAACCACAGAGTTATTGATACTTAGAAAGACCGGCTTCGGTTATCACACCATTGTCAATCTCTGATAAACTGAGTTCATCTAAGTATCTTAGATAAGGTCTTTCTAAGAATCAATGAATCTGTGGTTTTTGACAATTTCTTAGTCTTTCATTGAACAATAATAATTAATACTAGCATATAGTAAATACGAGCATTTTAGTTGACAAAACTAATGATTGATTGATGTAGTTCCATCTGAACTACAAAGCTTATGAAGCTTACTTGAGATGGTGGATTCATAGAATTTTTATTCCTCATTAATTATCACAATAAATATATCATCAGAATGGTGTACTCAATTACACTGAAATTACTAAGTTATGCCGTATGCCATCTGATGAGTTCTATAATTTCAGTTTTGTATCGGTGGATATTAAACTTGAAGGTACCTAAATACTACACAACACACCGATCAATTCATTCAGGATTTAAGGTTCTTACAATCATTATTTCAAAATAATAAATTCAAATATCCAATGAAAGCCACCGGTATATGAATAAAAAAAGGTCTTTCAATCGATGAAGATTATAAAACTGTGACCGCAGTCCATTCATCTACAACTTAATAGAAATGAAAAGTGAAATAGCAACTTGTGAACATGATTAAATTACTCCCGAATTGATTCCCGAATAATTTTGGAACTATTTACATTACTAATCTTCCAAGCGAAATAATTCATTCATCACTGTAATATTGTGGATCTCCATTGCAGACAATGAAACACATTGTCTGTGAATGTGACAGACGTGCCTACCTGGGTGACAGTAATGACTTTACTGTGGCAAGCCCTCAGGCGATCCAATACATTTTAAATTTGGACGTGCACTTGCAATCAGTGCAAAATTACAAGGACTTACGAATAAGGAAATGCCATACGATATATATATATATATATATATATATATATATCACTGTAAAGTGCATTGCACTTATCAATAGCAGACAAACCATCTATTGATATAATATTACTAATAATTGATGAATTTATCAATATCATCAAACATCCATAATTTCTCTTTTATGATTTAACGGGGGAGATAGTTGTACAATTTGAATAGACTACTAGAGTATTTATTATTCAGCTTATGCCAGATACATAATACATGAAGTTCATAAGACTCAAATGCCAACATATACACTGTCATTTATATAATTTCTGTATTTCAATCTCTTTGAGATTTTCTTTAGTGTTGGATCAGGAGAACATAAATATGAGTTTGTCTGACCGCCATTATTTAGTATTTGTAGTCTCTAGGATACAACAGTTCTTCAGGTACAAAATATTAATATACAGTTATCAATATTCATTGAGAGAAATACTTCTAATGCATTGAATTGATAAAAATAGCATCAATATTCAATAGACTTTTCTATAATTACACTTATTGTAACTTATAAATTTCTTGAGATTGAAACTTAACACACAAATGAATAGATACTATTATATTGGAAATGCTACATTGAAAATCCAAAATGATTATTTATACTTTATTCAATTATAGTCGAAATGGTTGTGTACATCTGGAAGGATGGGAACCAAAAGAAGAAGATTTCATTCAAGAACGGGAAAATTGTACAATTTTATGCTTCAACCCAGGTTGTATATTCTACAATAGGCACATAATAAAGATTCGTCTCCCCATCTTTTCGAAAAAATATCCTAACTTCACTTCAGTAGAAGACTTCATTCAAGAACGACAAATTGTACAATTTTATGCTTCAACCCAGGTTGTATATTCTACAATATGCACATAATTCGATTAATATGAAGTTTTTAGTGTTTACGAGTTTGTGTTTCTTGAATAGTTCCAAATTTCTTAAATAATACAATATTATTCATTAAAGTGGTAATTGAGTGGAATATTTCCAATTGATTTATCAATTTAAGCCATCTAAATTCGAAATTTATAGTTTTAATGTTTATTTTGGACTAAAATTTTATAAAAATTGTACACATGAAATTCTAACCTTATCTTGGACTTTGTCGTCTATAAATTTGGAAGAAAAATAGCACAAGGACTACCTTATTATTTTATCTTTCAATTTTATTACATTAGTGTTATTCGCATTGTAAATAAATAAAATGAATAATAAAGATTCGCCTCCCCATCTTTTCGAAAAAATATCCCAATTTCACAAATCTATGTATCTTAATCACTTCTCTATGATCCAAATCATTTTCGACAACGAGAAATTCTATACATTTCTCCAATGAAAATGGAAGGATACTATGTAGTTTAACAGCCTTGAACTGAAGAATTGCTTCAATATTTAACGGATTTCGCCCCAGTACTCAACACTCAATTGATTGGTATCATCAACCCCTACACTTAAGCAGTGTTGCGTGGGCAGTAGCCAACTCTCACAACAAGCAATCAACATTGACCTTATCGGCAAGAGAAGCTCTCACTTATTGAGCGGTTGGAAAAGCGGGGAAATTCAGTTTTTCCTATTGATTAGTTTAGTGGCCCGGCAGCTGTCAAATTATGCAAGGTGAGAAAGGCTCAAAAGCCTATGAATATGGTATGCGGGAGTTACGTGTACTTATGAATGTGTCCTTGGTGTAATAACCTAATAACCTGAGGTGAACTGACACAAAAAACCAACCTAATATGGAATGGATGTTGACACAGAATACGTGACATTTCCTTGGATTTTAATGCTTGCAAGCCTTTACAATATTGTTAATCAATTTAAACCAAGAATAATATCCTCATGAGGATGAATCAATAATATACTATCAAATTTACACTTGATAAATAAATGTTGAGGAATCTCTCCATTTATTGTTCATTTTAGTGGATGTGGAAATATCATTTCATTCCACTTTAATGTCTATCAAATACTACACTTTATACTATCAAATTTACACTTGATAAATAAATGTTGAGGAATCTCTCCATATAAGAGTTCATTTCAGTGAATGTGGAAATATCGTTTCATTCCACTTTAAAGTTCAATATCAAGCAATATTGACTGATTGATATCATCAATCATATTTGTTATAACAATGAGAAATGTCAAACAAAAAAAAGTTCCAGAACTCAACATAGTGTTCATTTATTAATTTATTCATTTCATTGACAATAACAAATCATAATTATAATGAATATAATATGATTGGGGGAAGACAAAACTGTCTTCTCCCAAATTTTTACAAATAAATGTTTCAAATAAGAATAAGGTTAAGATTACACTTTCACTTTAAAAATTCCAATTTCCACTCCAAAACTAATGACTAAACTAAAAATTTTGAATTTTGATATTTAAAAACTGATTAAAAACAAAAATATTCACTCAAATCTCTATAGATTGGAAATTTGAAATAACGTTCAAAAGCCTACATAGATGATCAACTATGATCAATTTCATCTTCATTCAAGTTAAATTTCATGAATAAAGATTATCTCAACAGACAAAACTACCAGAAATAGTAAAGTGATGAATTATTCAGTACAGCAAACAAGAATGATTTTGTGTGCCAGAGGAGTTGAAATGTATTATTCTTCCAAAAAATACATTATATTACTATGAATATTATATTACTAGCCGTCAGGCTCGTTTCGCTCGCCATATCCGTTTAGCCAGACGTTTAGTCTGGACCCCCGACTGGATTGTCCTAACATTATAAAAATGCAGGCGAGCGAAGCGAGTCTGCTAATCTCATTCTTGGACGATCCAGTCGGGGGTCCAGGGGGCGGAGCCCCCTGGCTAGACGGATATGGCGAGCGAAGCGAGCCTGACGGCTAGTCAATAATATAACTGAAAATAGTGGAAAAATATTGTTTCAAACAACCCCTGAGTTAATACAGTTTCATTATAGAAATTTGTTTGCATTTTGATTAATCTATTTTGTTCTATTTTATGATTATTCTATTATGTTTTTCCATTATTTTATAAATAATGAAGTCTATTATTTCATAATAATAGATTTTGTGCAAAAACCGAGTTACTGATTTCGGCTGTTACAAAATAATCAATTTCTGGTAAACTGAAGCTAAAAGTAGGAAACAGCAGAATTTATCATAAAGGCCGAGCACCGCTATTGGTGAAAGCAGTGACCTATCAAGGTGAACGTCTATCATTGACCTAGACAAGCCCCTCCCCAATTAACGTTCAGACAAAACTAAATGGCGGCTTGAATTGCAAACACAGCAATGAAAGATTATTGAATGAAAAAGATTAAGAAGTTGTCAAAAAACCACTGATTTATGTAATTAAGATTATTGACATTATAGTGACGAAATCAAAAGGAAAATGTTACAGAAATATTAAGAACTCTCTTCGAATTGTCTGCATTAAATCAAAGTAAAGAGTTGATGTTGTTTATAAGAAATCCTGCAATTAGAAGTTGATATCTCATTATAGCTGTCAACTATTGTAGAAATACAGAGTGTTCCAGAAAAACGGGAAATTTTGAATAATTTCAAGAAAAACAAATCTTCAAATAAAGTTTTTCATATTATTAAATAGTAGAAATAATGTCATTTTAGGATAAATAATACCGTAACATTTATTTCTTGAAGATGAAATCTGGCAGGTGTATTCCTTTTCTACGCAAACATTCCTGTAGTCTCTTCATCACATTGTCCATGGTTTGACGTAACATTACAACTGGAATTTCCACAAATTTCCACAGAGTAGGTACAAACATGTAACTATAAAACACAAATGCAAATCACCACAATCAATTCAAATAAAAAACATTCCTTACTAGAAAATGATAAATGAAACATAATAGCATTAATACTTCTATTCCAAACTAGTAAGAGCTATAATACATAATCAAACTGAATGGATTGATGATTATTATTCAATTTGAAATCGCTTCAATCAATCAATCAATCAATCAATCAATTTATTTAGCCTGGCGATACAGTAGTACATAAGGCTACGTCACAAAATATTTTATAAAATTACGATACATAATAAAATCATAATTAGGTCGAAATACATAATAAAATCATAATTAGGTCAACATACATAATAAAAAGTCCTTAAAATGAGTAGAGATAACAATATCAATTAATAGCTTCTCGAATCTTGGCTTTCAATTCTTCCGTTGTCGCAGAATTATTGAAATATTATTAAAATATTCCGTTGTGGTATTATTAATGGAATGGATACATGACAATTAACTCAGGAAGAATTTATTAGTTGTATTATGATTGATGTTATGGTATTCATCAATTGGATCTCTCTATATGTTGTATTGATAATCAAGTCTCTTATTTGAAGAGACTTTTGGTTCAAGATCGTGTAATCACAATGTAATTATATTGAATCCTGGTAATATATCCATTTGAATGAAAGATTTCATCATTGTATTGGATTCTCTCATACGCAATACACGAGTAATCATAGTTTTCAATCTTATCTACCCATATTATGAAGTCAAAACTGATTGGAACGATATTTATAACGCTGGATTTACTAAGCATCAAAGGAATTGAATGTTATTTCATGAAGAATAAACAATTTAGTTTGTGTTCCTACAGGGCTTATGCGTGGGCAAAGATGGATGATTGAATATCATTATTACTTCAGTAAACTGGATGAAGAAACTGCGTTGATTGTTGAGATCAAGTAGATAATCTCGAGCTCCATCTCATTGTTGAGAGATGAGAAACGAAATTGATCTCGAAAATGGAAAACAAGAAAATCAGTAGGGGGAAGTATGAAATTAATATTGAGAGATGTTTTCCTTCATATCACAACTTTATTAATATATATATATAAGTTCTGAGTTAAGAATTTAGATTATATACTTGTGAGTTGGAGTTTAGCTTGAAAAGATAAAAGAAGTTGCGAAAATTGATTTTGGATTTCTCAGAACAAGTTTCAAATAATTCATATAAATCCAGGTAAACTGTAGAAGAATGAGAGAGAGAATTGAGAACAATTTTCACGAGTAGAGAAAAACGTCAGCAGAATCTAGTTTAGAGATGAATCTGCAATTCACTGAATTCACCAATCTGCACGGTACTCCATTAGCTTTTAAAAGGATTTGCAACGGAAAAACAATTTTCCAGAATTTTCTAAAAATCCCACATCAGCTGCGCAATGTATTCCATTATCAATTCAATTTTTAAGTGGGGTTTAGAGCGCCATTATCAATTCACAGTCAGAGTAAGCCTGGTGGGAACAACACTTACATTCTGCAAGTGTTCTTGCAAAGCTCGACAATCAGTAACTGGCTCAACTTTTCAATTGAAGCGCTCTTTCAGAAGAAGAAACTTCTTGATCTTCTCTTTTGAACGGAGTAGATTAATTTAAATTCTTGGAATTGGTCACAGATATTCTCATAAGAGCTGAAATAAGCAAGAGGATCGAGAATAATATTTAATATTGAGTTACACTTAGGAAATATAACATTGTAAAGGGGGAAAAAGTATTAAAATTAACTACATTAGGATATCTCTATTTAATACCTTGATTTTTTAGCCATGATTCAAAATGTTGACATAAAATAGAAAAACAATCTTGCCCCCCCAAAAATGTTGATGGCGCA
>NC_052509.1:25424636-25456283 GCF_014356525.2 Nilaparvata lugens
TACCTAAATAGTCATTGATAAGCTCAGAACTGCCACAAGTCCCATATCTGTAAAAATTTCAGGAGCTCCGCCCCATCAATGCAGATGGATTCCCAATTATCAGGCTTCAGATACAATTGAAACAAAAAAATCAAGTGGAGTGGATTGAGCATGAAAATCAAAATCTACAATTAATGTTCAGTAACACCAAAATTATTAACAAAAATGGTTATAACTTAATCCTTATAGATTCTATTAGATTGAACGGAAGTTGACAAACACATATTTTCATCATGTGTATGATAAGTTATGTTCAATCTAATATAATCCAAAAGGATTGAGTTATTAACATTTTTTCAATAAATTTGGTCTAATCGCAGCTTTAGGTTTTGGTTCAATATTTTGTTTTGCAGTCATGGTATATTATGCGTGCCCATCAGAATCAATACTCTCACATTCAAACTAATTAATAGGTGAAATAAAAATAAACAAATGACTAAATGATGCTGGAGAAACTATAAATTTTTGATTATAGAAAATTGATTTTCCATCAGATAGAAAGATCATCACGGAACTGGATGGATTATATCATATGGAATACAAATTCAAACGTGAACATTTAAAACATTGGACATCTGGATCTGGTGCTTGTGGATGAGAATACTGCGTGAGGTTCTACTGTCCACAGAACTACTAGTAAGTGTCCAAATAACCAGGTATTAGATTAGATCCTCGAAATCCCACGGTTTAGCACACAATATACATAGTAGTTCTGTGAACAGTAGACCCAGCTCAGTTATAAACCACAGCCTCCTATAATACTGTCAGTCAGAGTAAATTGTAAAATGTCCTGTCCTGTCGTATCGGCGGGATATTGGTGTGTAAACAACTAATGACTTTTTGGGTTGTTATACCGACAATGCTAATAATTTGTTGTGAGCAACTATATGCTACTATCAATAAAAGCTTACCGACTTGGAAGCAGAGAAAAGTCGGGAGAAAATACTATGCTATTTCGAGTTATCAATTGCAAGCCTCATTGAATGCAATTAATAGTCCACACGACAGCTGATTTTTCATCATGTTACATTGAGATATCAATTGCATGCGTCATTGTATGCAATTAATAATCCACTCCACAGCTGATTTATAGTCAAAAATTCTATAGTCTGATTTCTAAGGTAATATTGGCGTTCGAAGGAGAGTCCTTTTCCTTTTATATTATCCTTAAACTACGAAATCTCAAAAAACCTTATATATACGTCGACGAGAAATTCAAAAAAGAACCTGGCAAATTTCATGAAAGTCTATTGCTTTGTTTCGCTGTAAATGCGGAAAATATAATCATAAAGAGGAATGCAAAACCGTCGACTTCAATCCTAGACCTCACTTCACTCGGTCAATAATTTTACACCCCCCAAATCCCAAGTCGTGTGTGTCCCCACAAGTCAAATTCCACGTACATCCTTGTTATTGGCCCTCCAAGCCTCCCAAGAATTAACAATGTGGCCCTAGGATAAAAAAGGTTGGAGACCCCTGTTTCTAGACCATTTCTGAGAAAACACTCACTATAAAAGAGAACTAGGCTCTTCTTAGTCCTTGAATTATCATTCCAATGAGCCAAAACAAGATAATAATGAGATAAGCAGCATGGTAGATTATTGAGTAGAATTTAGAATAGGGCTGAAAATTCTATTAGTAGAATAACACGTGCATTAAATTCAAAATAAATGAAGGCAATTACCTCTCAATAAACCATTGGACAGGAAATAGTTTCATATAGTAAAACTTCATAACATGCCAATTACAATACTTTTATTATCTTCTGAAGATGACATCCTTCATGTTGCACACAAAACTAGCAAGTCGTGGTGAAGATCGAAGCCACTAAACAGATGTAAATTATCAATGAATGAATTAGTAGTTATTGATATAGAAATAGTGGAACTTTAATGAGTCTTAATATTTTACATTTGAACCAAAACAGGATTAATTTGATTATAAACAATATTTTATATGAATTAATGGGGGGAAAAACACTCGCTTGCTGCTAATGAGGATTCAATGTTTGTGGCTATGAAAATTAAGAACAATGATTCAGTAGTCACTACCTTTTTGAAATAGCTTCCCACTTTGGCACCACTGGTATTTCGCGACTTTAGTATTTTTTAAAAAAAGACAAATAATATTAACTGAACCAATGAATAGGCCCCAGAACCCGTCTCCCTTAACAATACAATTATTTTTATACTGCCCGATCTGTGACAGAATAATTGAACTATTAACGAACCGAAATCTAGCTTTTTCACTGGATCAGCCGGACTTAACTATCAGTCCTATCGAACGAGCTCACACACTGACCAAAAGAGAAATTTTGGGTTTTAAAATATATAACTCAGACAAACATGAAAGCCATTCAAGTACATATTTTATCTGTCGCACAAGTGGTACGGTTTGTTATTAAAAACAAAAGAGAAGCTACATTAATTTTGACAACAAATGAAAAAAAACAATCTTCTGTCGATGACAAAATTGTTCAAAGACAAAAAACACTGTTCATTAAACTTTTACAATTTGAAACTCCAAAATCTGATCTAAAATATGAGATAAATATATGATTCATATATATGTCCCATATGACCAGGTGACAGTATCCATGGATTAATATTTTTATTAGCAATGAATCAATTCAATAAGAACTAGGTCAATCACATTAATATTCAAACAAAACCATTATTCATGAATCATAAATGAATCTTTTTTCTAACAAAGGATCATTTCAACAAGAAATAGGTCAACATTTTAATATTCAAACAATATTGCCCATTCATAAATGATTTTTTTTATTTGGCAAGAAATGATCATTCAAGAGGAAATCGAGCATTGTTGGGAAGTTGGGAACAGAAACGTTTAATCCTAAGACATACGAATGGAGATCAAATAACGATTCCAGATAGTCACCCTACCTTTTTGAAATAGCTTCCCACTTTGGCACCACTGGTATTTCGCGACTTTAGTATTTTTTAAAAAAAGATCAAATAATATTAACTGAACCAATGAATAGGCCCAGACCCGTCTCCCTTAACAATACAATTATTTTTATACTGCCCGATCTGTGACAGAATAATTGAACTATTAAACGAACCGAAATCTAGCTTTTTCACGGATCAGCCGGACTTAACTATCAGTCCTATCGAACGAGCTCACACACTGACCAAAAGAGAAATTTTGGGTTTTAAATATATAACTCAGACAAACATGAAAGCCATTTCAAGTACATATTTTTATCTGTCGCACAAGTGGTACGTTTGTTATTAAAAACAAAAGAGAAGCTACATTAATTTTGACAACAAATGAAATAAACAATCTTTCTGTCGATGACAAAAATTGTTCAAAGACAAAAACACTGTTCATTAAACTTTTACAATTTGAAACTCCAAAATCCTGATCTAAAATATGAGATAAATATATGATTCATATATATGTCCCATATGACCAGGTGACAGTATCCATGGATTAATATTTTTATTAGCAATGAATCAATTCAATAAGAACTAGGTCAATCAACATTAATATTCAAACAATACAATCTATTCATGAATCATGAATGAGTCTTTTTTCTAACAAAAAATCATTTCAACAAGAAATAGGTCAACATTTTAATATTCAAACAATATTGCCCATTCATAAATGATTTTTTTTTTATTTGGCAAGAAATGATTCATTCAAGAGGAAATCTGAGCATTGTTGGGAAGTTGGGAACAGAAACATTTTAATCCTAAAACATACGAATGGAGATCAAATAACGATTCCAGATAGCCCACCATTGATTTTCCAATATTGTTTTTCCTGACTCTCTGTCGCAAGGATTAATTCGCGACACTTCTGCGAGGCTACACAATGTACATGGGCGAATCAATTGAAAGTGGAACCAATATTGCTCCCTTTTCGCCAAAATTTCATCACTGATCCGGGGCTTGCTTCACTCTTCACTGTCTGCATTCTTATTGAAGACGCCATTTATTGTATGGAGGGCCTATAGGCGCGTGGGTGTGAGTGAGAGGTTAGATAGTACAATGGGCTGAGTGAAGAGAAGGGAGATTGCAATAGAGGAGGGAAAGAAGCAGGAAGAGAAATGGATGGTAGTTAAAGCATTGTAAATCATTTAAAAGTAATTTAAAAGTGATTTGAATCTACTTTGAAATGCTTTTAAGTGATTTGAAAAGTACATAAATCGAAGATTCTAAATGATTTGAAGAACTTATTCAATCATTTGAAAGTAATTTCAAATGATTTTCAAGTAGTTTATAAATCACAATTCTGCCCACTTAAAGCATTGTAAATCATTGTACAATCATTTAAAAGTAATTTAAAAGTGATTCAAATCTACTTTGGAATGCTTTGAAGTGATTGAAAAGTACATACATCGATGATTCTAAATGATTCTGAAGAACTTATTCAATCATTTGAAAGTGATTTTCAAGTAGTTTATAAATCATAATTTTGCCCACTTGAAGCATTGTAAATCATTGTACAATCATTCAAAAGTATGAATGAAGTGATTTAAAATTACTTTTAAAGTACTTTCAACTGATTATTTTGCTGCTTGGGAGAATGAAAGTTAGAGTAGTGCAAGGTATGTAGAAGTCGAGAAAGAAGAAGGAAGAGAAAAGGGGGACTAAGAAAAAAAGAATAACTGGGATTTCAAAAGAGATAAAACAAATTTTAAATCGAAAGAACAGATTGGAAGTGCGAAGTCTGGAGCACGAAGAAGCCCAGATGCACGATTTCTCAAGATGGAGAAAACAACAAAAAAAAGGAATAAGAAGCGTGGAGACAATAAATCCGATTTTATTGCCAGTCTGTGTAGAACTCTAGAAGCGTGCAGATTGAATGTTGCAAAAAACGCAAACGCGCACATTTAATTTTCATTGAAAATCGTGTAAGACAATCCAGGAATCCAGGAAAACTTGTCTTCACTATATTTCAACATTGACAGAATGTAACATATAACGTTGACTTTGAACTGTCAGAATTACGTATTAAAAACATCAATACTTGTATTTTAACCAATACCACAGAGAAAGATAGCATAAGAACTCAAATGTCACATGACCTTTTTACTGTAGTAACTCCGTATCCTGTAAAGTTTAATCTTTGCTTTGAACTTTGATCTAGAGACATTGTCTTCTTTATCACTGTTATGTCTCATCTTTTATTTCTATTCTATTTATTTTTCCTCCACCTACTGTCAAAAGTACTTACTTTACTCCCTGAAACATGATACTAAAGTGTCACTTTTTCGCTCTCGGTACTAAAAAACAGAAAAACTCCCTAGGGAGTAAAAGTGACTCCATTTAAATAACATGGGAAACATCTCTATTTTAAAAACGTACATTTGGAATAGGTCAGAAGGTCTAAGCTCAGATGAGGAAGCATATAGAGTAGTCATTAAACCAACTAAATTCAATACCTCAACCAGACATATTTTTGATCGATATATAAAATTTATGTTTGTATGCTGAAATTATTATTACAAACTTCATATCACTATACTAGAAAAAATTTATATTTTTTTCTTTTAATCCATGTTATTCAAAATACCAGCCAACAAATATTAGCCTACTTATTAACTAATCAAATTTGAAACGGGAACTTCATCATAGCTGTAGTTGTGGCTGTCATTGTTGTTACAACTTTAGCCGACAGATAGTGCTGTCGGAGGAGAACTGTGATTACAAGCCAGCTGTTTCTGTTTACTTTTTAGATTATGTTGTAACACATTGTTTGGTCACATACGTTTTTAAAAATTATTTTATTTGCAGTTTTTATAAAAATGTAAGTGGAGGAAAAATGTTGTGTATATCACGAGTGAAAAATGTTTTTTCTCCCTCAGGAAAATTGTTGCCCTCGGCTTCGCCTCGGGCTTCAAACTTTTCCCTCAGGGAGAAAAAACAGCACTTTTCACTCTAGATATACAAATAACTATTTCCCCCTTGTTATGAATTATGATTCTTCCTCCCATTTTTTCGCAGTTTGAACTACAAATTCAGAATTATAATATTTTTAATATGTGAATATTTCCTATTTTAGTTATAATAATGTGAAATATTTCTTCTATGTTTAGTTTTGGAGCATCCAAATTTTGAAAATCTACTTTGTGAAAATACCTGAAAATTTTGTGAATTGAAGGACTACAAGACAACCTATTTCGGACTATGTGTTATCTAAATTTGGGAGAAATTTTGTGCTAAATAGCACAAGGTTACCTTATTTTTTTCTCTCCTTATAATTTTAATGATGTACTTATTGTATAAATGAATAAAGAATATATAAGTATATTTAAAGAGAGGATATGCTTCAATCAATCAATAAAATTATTTGATGATGGTGATTGAATGTGTGTGTGTTTATGTGTGCACGTGTGTGTGTGTGTGTGTGTGTGTGTGAGAGTGTGTGGGTTTTTGTCTTCCCGGTTAAACCTCAACTCCTGTTCACGGACAAGGGCTTCATGAAGCACTTTGTGAGCAGTGATTGCTTACATTATTATTTTTTATCATACATGATGGTATATTTCCTCATAGAACTCTGTATCCTAATTACTCTTAGGCCCGGTTGCACAAAAGCCGGTTGAATTTTAACCGTGATTAATTCCACGAGAAACAATCAGTTTAGGCCTCTTAGAGAAGAAGAAGAAGAAGAAGAAGAAGAAGAAGAAGAAGAAGAAGAAGAATAAGAAGAAGGAGAGGGAGAAGTGAGAGGAGGAGAAGGAGAAGGAGAAAGATAAGGAAAGCACCTTTGAGGAAACTTTGGAAAAGTTACAAATGAAAATATGACAAGAAAGGAATCAGGAACAGAAAAAAAGCTGTGCGATGGAAGAAGAATAAATGGAAAGATGAATAGCCATGCAAGGAATAATTGATAGAAAGAGGAATGAATGGACCAGTGAAAAGGAGAAGAGTAGAGTATATCATGAGAAGGGAATGGAAGAAGGAGTAAAAAATCACGAATGTAATGAATCAGAAACTTGTAATCTAGTTTGTAAAATAATGAACTGAGTTATTGTTTGATATTTTTCATATAACAAGGAGAGTTTTCAATATGCAGATACAAGTTATAAAAATGGACTAGAAGAGAAGGTGAAAGCTGATGAGGAGGAAATAAAACATCGAAATATAGGAAAAAACAAGGGCAAAAGATGAATAGAAGCATAGATAGTGAACAATAAAGAATATTGATTGATTGATTGAGTACTTTATTCATGTAGATTACAATATATACTGGCTTATATACTTATATACAATAGCTTACAATACAGCAAAATTATAGATGAATTTACATAATATAGACTAAGAAAATAATTATTGAACTGTATATGATATGGAAAAGCAATTTGTAATATAATAAACTATAGATAATAATTTAATTGATATGCATCTACATAAATTGGCGGAGCTTTGGACATATCAATGTCCATTCTTCGGAAAGAATATTAAAAAATCCCCCAATAACTCTCTACCAAAAAAATTGAGAGAGAGGAGGGATGATAAATGATAGAAAATATGATTGAGCTCTGGAAGAATGTGGTGAGAAAGATGATCATGGGAAGTGGGGATAGATTTTGGGGAAAGATAAGAAGTTGGAAGGAATAACTGGGATTTCAAAAGAGATAAAACAAATTAGAAATCGAAAGAACAGATTGGAAGTGCGAAGTCTGGAGCACGAAGAAGCCCAGATGCACGATTTCACTAGATGAAGAAACAACAGAAAAAAAGGAATAAGAAGCGTGGAGACAATAAATCCGATTTTATTGCCTGTCTGTGTAGCACACTCTAGAAGCGTGCAGATTGAATGTTGCAAAAAACGCAAAAGCGCACATTTAATTCTCATTGAAGATCGTGTAAGACAATCCAGAAATTCAGGAAAACTTGTCTTCACTATATTTCAACATTGACAGAATGTAACATATAACGTTGACTTTGAACTGTCAGAATACGTATTAATAACATCAATACTTGTATTTCAACCAATACCACAGAGAAAAGATAGCATAAGAACTCAATATCACATGACCTTTTTACTGTAGTAACTCTGTATCCTATAAAGTTTAATCTTTGCTTTGAGCTTTGATCTAGAGACAAAGACTTTAGCCTGGTTGCACAAAAGCCGGTTAAATTTTAACCGTGAATTATTTAACGAGAACCAATCAGAGAAGGCCTTTTGAAAAGACGGCTTCTCTGATTGGTTCTCATGGAATTGATCACGATTAAAATTTAACCGACTTTTGTGCAACCGGCACTTTGTCTTCTTTATCACTGTTATGTCTCATCTTTTATTTCTATTCTATTATTTTTCCCCTTGTTATGAATTATGATTCTTCCTCCCATTTTCTCGCAGTTTGAACTAAAAAAATTCAGAATTATAATATTTTTAATATGTGAATATTTCCTATTTTAGTTATAATAATGTGAAATATTTCTTCTATGTTTAGTTTTGGAGCATCTAAATTTTGAAAATCTACTTTGTGAAAATACCTGAAAGGACTTGACCTATTTCGGACTATGTGTTATCTAAGTTTTCGAGAGGAATAGCACAAGGTTACCTTATTTTTTTCTCTCCCTATCATTTTGATAATGTACTTATTGTATAAATGAATGAAGAATATAAGTATATTTAAAGAGAGGAAATGCTTCAATCAATCAATAAAATTATTTGATGATGGTGATTGAATGTGTGGGTGTTTATGTGTGCACGTGTGTGTGTGTGTGGTGTGTGTGTGTGTGTGTGTGTGAGAGTGTAGGTTTTTGTCTTCCCGGTTAAACCTCAACTCCTGTTCACGGACAAGGGCTTCATGAAGTACTTTGTGAGCAGCAATTGTTTGCGTTATTATTTTTTATCAAACATGATGGTATATTTCCTCAATTCATTTCCTCATAGAACTGTTATGCCCCTTATTCCTCTTAGGCCCGGTTGCACAAAAGCCGGTTGAATTTTAACCGTGATTAATTCCACGAGAACCAATCAGTTTAGGCCGCTTAGAAAAGACGGCTTCTTTGATTAGTTCTTGTGAAATTGATCTCGGTTAAAATTTAACAAGCTTTAGTGCAACCGGTACTTGATATCCTATCCTATCTCTATGCTAGAGTTCTGAGTGATTGAAGAATATTCCACTATACACAATGTCTATAGAGGAACTTTGATATAAATCTCAAACTGTCAACATTTCCTTTAGATAACTTCAATACTTATCATCATCATCATCATCGTCATCTTCACTTCAGGGATTAGGTTTATTAATGAACCTGTTCCGGTACCCATCTCTTTCTTGGTCTCCTACATCTCTTTTTCCTGTAGGTCTATAGTTTTGGACTACAACGGGAATTCTTCCAGGTGGCATTCTATCCAAATGACTGCACCAGTTGCGTCTATTTTGAATAATTCTTTCATGTAGAGGAACAACCAATAAACCCTGTCTTATATCAGTGTTTCTTATCAACTCTAGTGCAGCCAAATACACTCCTTAGAAACCTCATTTTTCAGCTTGAATTCGACTGTTCATTCTACGTGTGTGCTTCATATATATCAATACTTATCTGTAAACAAATGCTGCAGGTTTGAAGTGAATCAGATGGACATGATTGATGTGTCAGGAAGTGTATCACGACATGATACAGTGAAGGCACTGTCATGATACAGTAATACAGTAGCACTGTGTCACACGATTTTACAACAGTAGAACGATTGATCGATTCACGATCCACGATTCCGCGAATGGTGAAGACCCAAGAGGCAGTGTTGTTTTTTGACGTATCCTCCTTGCACTATTTTATGTTCTGTGTTTTATTATTGATTGTGACGATTCAATGTTGCGAAACTTGTCTTTTTCACGGAATAAATTGAATTTGATTTGATGATAGGTCTCTATTTATTACGTGTGATTGATTGAGTACTTTATTTATATAGATTACAATATATACTGGCTTATACACTTTTATACAATAGCTTACAATACAGCAAAATTATAGATGAATTTACATAATATAGACTAAGAAATAATTATTGAACTGTATATGATATGAAAAAGCAATTTGTAATATAATAACTATAGATAATAATCATATGTTATGCATCTACATAAATTGGCGGAGCTTTGGACATATCAATGTCCATTCTTCGGAAAGAATATTAAAAATATCCTCCCACTAACTCTCTACCAAAACGTTAATTTCGTTATTTAAACTAAGGATTTATTTATAAATGGAAATATTGTAAAAGTTTTAATCAATATGAATATTAAAGAGAAAAAAAAACAGAAAATTGATAAAGTAAAATAATTGTATAGGTAGATAATTGATTAATAAAATGAAGTAGGTTGAAAGTAGATCAGGGTTATCAGAGACGTATAGTTAGATCACTTTAATCTGTCAGCATTATGATGAATAACATCCATCTAATGATGATAGTGGACGTCACTGAAAATGGGGAAGACGATACAACATCAATAAACGACAAAGAAAGAACAGAAGAGAATTAGAATTTGAATCTTTCAATACTCTTTGATAAAGCCAAACGATATTAAGGACCTAAGTGAAAGGGAGAACTAAAGCCGTGTCCATACTGAACAAATGTTTGACATACATGTTCGGCAAACATGTTTGTTGAGGAAGTCAGGGAAAAATATTTAAAAAGTTCGGACAATCATTGTTTGTTAAACAGAAATTACTGTTTTTTCAAACATTTTCAGTGCTGACAGCTGTAAAACATAAAACCTGTTCTCCTCACAAATATTTTGTTTGGTGAGGCTTCCACACTAGCCCACGGTCAAACATTGTCAAACATGATAAAATTTGTCCAAACTGTTTCAACAAACATGTCTGTCAAAAATTTGTTCAGTGTGGAGACGGCTTTGAAGAATTAAGAAAAAATTGTAAAATGGATTGAATAGATGGTACAGATGGTGGAGATTGTAAAAAAGTTCAGGAGTGAGATCGATTGTAGGACGTGATTTCTATGTGAGATAAAATTTAAACTTCTACTTATTTAAAACTTCTCATTTCGTCCTCCTCTTATTATTGTCTTATTCATCATTATCATCTCACATCACTTTCATCTCCACTTCCTTATCACCACTTACATTATTTTCCAGTTGTACTTATTTTTCCTTCATGGGTTTTGAAGGAATTGTCTTTAAATGCATTGAATTTGTTATTCTTGTTCAAGTAATGGGAGCTCTTTTAAATTTTCACTTGTTGTTCTTCCCATCTAAAAGACTGTTATCAAATGAATGATCCATCATTATTTAGGCCTATACATTGATAGATACAATATAATTCTCCAACAAACTATGAATTATTGGGAAAGAAACAACAGGCTTAAAGCCCAAAACTTAAACTTTCCCAAATTTGAATAGAAATTGTCCAAAAGTAGGTTATGTTTATCACTTCAAGAGTTTTTGTAAGAATTATGACTTTGAAAAATCGAAAATAGTTGTGTGGGAAGGATATGAGTATAAAAGGATAAGAAGAATAAACAAAAGGAGAGAATTGGAAATAGGGCTAAGGAAATCAAGTAAAAAATAAGTCGTGAAGGGGAATGATTACTTGTACAACGAGTATAGTAAGGAACAGGAATGAGAATCATAAGATACTAAGCAAGCGTGCATAATAGGACATGAAGGAGGAGAAAAATACTATGAAGAACAGGAAGCAGGAAAGAAATAGGCCAAAAAATTTCCTCAGAAGAAGTCCTCCCCTTCTATAAATGAGACATCTTGCAGGAAATTTTGTATGTAAAGTATGCACACTTCAAGTCATAGCTATCGTTTCTGAAGATGAAGGAGAAAGGGGAGACTGAAAAAGTATGCGAGGTGGAGTAAGATAATCGAGGTTGAAGGAGATAACATCAGTGAAAATTGGTGATGAGAGAGAAAAAAAGTAATGTGAGTGTGAGAGAAGATTTGAAGAATAATGAGGGAGATGAAGATTAGAAAGTGATGGCAGAGGAGAGGACGACGAAGGAGAAGCGGGAGGGAAACAGAAAGAAAAACAAGAAAAAGGAAAGGAAATAGCCTAGTAATGAGACAATCGAGGAAACAGAATAAAGGAAAACCAAATCACGGAATAGAACAGGTGTGTAAAGTGTACCGTACACTTTACACATTACTAGCCTATTTCCTTTCCTTTTTCTTGTTTTTCTTTCTGTTTCCCTCCCGCTTCTCCTTCGTCGTCCTCTCAGATGAATAGAAGAGAGTAAAGGAAGTAGAAAGGAGAAGAATTAGTGGAGACGAAATCGGAGAAAGAAGCAAGTAACAAGAAAACATAATAAGAGAATCAGGAGAGAAATATTAGAACTGAGTCAGAGGTGTAGCGCGAATTGACTCGCGTATAAAAGTCATAAAAGCCATAAACTTCGAGACGACAACGTTTACGAGTTATGGTGTCACTGCTCATTACAGGCAGACATTTTATTTTCTGTCACGTTTTCATGGATCACGTTCCTGTTGAGTCCAAAGATGAATCTTGACAGTGATAAACAATCCAATTAGAAACTTTTTCAAGGTCTAGATCATTAATCAAGCCGGAATTCCAAAATTTGTTTAGATGTTTGTTGGTGTTGGAAGAGGGTGTCTTCATAACTAACTGGAGAACATCATCTATATATATATATATAATATATATATATATATATATATATATTATATATATATATAAACTAAAACGCAGAACTAAACGCATAAATTAAACGCAGAACTAAAAATCTACCGGACCAAAAACGTTCAAATTTGGTAGGTATGTTCAGTTGGCCCTTTAGAGGCGCACTAAGAAATCTTTTGGCAATATTTCAACTCTAAGGGTGTTTTTTAAGGGTTTGAAGTTCGTCTTTTAGCATGTATATTCTTCTTATTCTCTTAATTATAATTGAAAAATGTCCATACCATATGTTAATATAGAACTATAATCTAGAGAGAGTACCTCTTCGAAACAGTTGTTAACTGGTAACTAAATATTAATAATTTTGTCAGGTTGGCATTAAGTTGAGTTGACTTTGTTAGGTTAGCACCAAGTTCAAGTTGAAGATTTAAATGCATTATCACGGAAAAATTGATTGGGCACTGCTACTTCGATCAGAGCTATTCCTGGGAATATAATATTACTAGCCGTCAGGCTCGCTTCGCTTGCCATATCCGTTTAGCCAGACGTTTAGTCTTGTCCCCCGACAGGATCTTCCTAACATATGATAAAAATGCCCAAATGAAAATGCAGGCGAGCGAAGCGAACCTGCTGATCTCATTCTTGGACGATCCAGTCGGGGGTCCAGACTAACGTCTGGCTAACGGATATGGCAAGCGAAGCGAGCCTGACGGCTAGTAATATTATATTCCCTGGAATAGCTTTGATCGAAGTAGCAGTGCCCAATCAATTTTTCCTGGCTAGACGGATATGGCGAGCGAAGCGAGCCTGACAGCTAGTATCTTTATATTTCCAATATGTAATATCTATATCCACGATTTTATAAAGCTTAGAGATGATGTTGAAAACCTCTAATAGAATAATAATTCCACTGGGAAATATATTACTGATAGCCTTCGCTGGCATACATGCTTCAAAGTGACATGACTGAGTAAAAAACTTGATATGACTGTATTCACTATTTTGCTAAGTATTACTCGTATCTATGAAAAAATTAGAAAAACAGAGTAACCTTTTTTACTTTCCTTGCCCTACTACATAGGTAAGGAAAGTATTGCTTTCCAAAAAAATTAAGGTACCCCAATTTCAGTTTTCTATACGTCTCAAGGTCCCCTGAGTCCAAAAACATGATTTTTGGGTATTGGTCTGTGTGTGTATGTGTGTGTGTGTGTGTGTGTGTGTGTGTGTGTGTGTGTGTATGTGTGTGTGTGTATGTGTGTATGTCTGTGAACACGATAACTCCATTCCTAATTAACCGATTGACTTGAAATTTTAAACTTAAGGTCCTTATACCATGAGGACCCGACAATAAGAAATTCAATAAAATTCAATTCAAGATGGCGGAAAAAATGGCGGATAATTACTAAAAAACCATGTTTTTCACGTTTTTCTCGAAAATGGCTCTAACGATTTTCTTCAAATTTATACCATGGATAGCTATTTATAAGCCCTATCAACTGAAATGAGTCTCATTTCAGGGAAAATTTCAGGAGCTCCGTAATATTATTGAGAAAAATGGCGGATAATGACTAAAAACCATGTTTTTCACGGTTTTCTCGAAAACGGCTCCAACGATTTTCTTCAAATTTATACCATGGATAGCTATTTATAAGCCCTATCAACTGACATGAGTCTCATTCCTGTGAAAATTGCAGGAGCTCCGTAATATTCTTGAGAAAAATGACAGTTACTAAAAGAACCATGTTTTTCACGATTTTCTCAAAAACGGCTCTAACGATTTTTTTTCAAATCGATATCCTGTATAGTTATTTATTAGCTCTATCAACTGACATGAGTCTTTTTCCTGGCGTACTAATGGGAGGTCCACCCAATCCTTGAGAAATGGACTTTGTAACCTCCTTCTCGTGCATGAGGTAGGTAGGAACACGGTTTTTACTTTTTCTTCTTCCAGGTAGCTAGAGCAGTTTATAAAAAGAACACAGTCATAGTCAAGATATTTCATCTGTAGAACAGCTGTTTTGACGAATTTCAAAAAAAAAAACATCGAATTTCACAATATTTACATAAAGGAGAAAGTACTCTGAAAACAATTGTATATACACATATACAGTAGTCTGATCGTAGTTGCAAATATGTTGCCGTCAATCGTCATTATGTTTTTCTCCCAAATTATTCTCGTTTGATATTGAGGCTTAGGTTTATTTAGCGAACTATATTGGAAATTTTAAGGTAGGGTTATAAAAGGGCACTTTGTTCCGTGGATGTTTTTTTTACAAGAGAAATATTTGATCAAAATAAGGGGAAAGGTTTTTAAGCGAAAATAGATGTAAAATTTTAAATAGTTAAATGAGCAAGGAAAGTTGTGTGAGTGTACACACCAGATTTTTCAACTTCATTTTACTACTTACGACATGGTTCGACATAATGCTATTTTCGAATGATTGAGTGAAATAATAATAAATAACGTTAAAGAATTACTAATATCAAGAGACCGAGCTTCGCTCTGGAGTACAAAATTTCTTTGTTAATTGGTCTATTGTTTGAGATTTCACACTCAATACTAAAGCCGCTGCAAACAGTTGTAGGGAAATTCGTAAAGTGTGAAATTGTGTATTATACATCAAATCGAAGAGAAATCAATGCCCTATAAGCTCAGAATAAGCATTGATTTTGCCTTTCGACTCTAAAAATTTGAAAGAGCGAAAATTGAAAAAAAAATTGAGGGAAAACGTGGTTTTTCAAGAATTTCACACCTTCAAGAGTGGATATCTCAAAAACTAGAGGAGATATAGAAGAAGTAAGAAGTGGATATTGTAGGAAATTATGAAAGCTTCAATTGTTGTATGACAGTCAAGTCCTCAAGATCCATAGTTTTCGAGTTATATGCGAGAAACCAAAAAATCCTACCTTTGAACCACCCCCAACACCTTAACACAGTGAGTAGGGGTGGGTACTTTTGATGTGTTCACCCTTAACAGAACTACGGGATCAAACATTGTTTTCTCAACTCACCCCTCTATAACCTCTCCCTGACTGGGCTAATAATGGTTTGAAGAATATGTGTTGAGAATTTGAAGCTGATTTATGAAAACATTATAAAATTATCGTCGAACAAACCCACAAATTACAAACGGATGACTGTAGTATTAACAAACTTTTCAGAAAATAAATTTTGTTTCGTACAGTAGGAAAAACTTGGAGGAGTAGGATAATTTTGTACCCTTATCAGAACTACGGGATCAAACATTGTTTTCTCAACTTACCCCTCTATAACCTCTCCCTGACTGGGCTAGTAATGGTTTGAAGAATATATTATATTGAAAATTTGAAGCTGATCAATAGAAACATTGAAAAATTATCGTCGAACAAACCCTCAAACTCACAAACGAATGACTCTAGTCTTAACAATCTTTTCAGAGAATAAATTTTGTTTCGTACAGTGGGAAAAACTTTAAGCTATGTTACAGGAACTTGAAAATGATTACTTATAATGATTTATTTCTGAATATGAGTGATAAAACGTGATTTGATAATGGAATGGTAGAAAATAATGGATAATATTCAATGATGATTGGCATTGATTTCACTCGTAAACCAGACTCAATACAGTAAACAAGCGTAATGTTAGCGTAGTTCTACAGTTGCATTAGTTCCAGAATATTATCGTATTCGATGATATCAAGTACCTTCATATACCTCTCTATCCTCTTACTTCTGAATACTCAGAGAGTAATACATTCTACTTTCTCTGTCTAGACTTTCAAACTAGACACAATTCAAACAAGGAAAATAGCAACAGAGTTTCAAGGTGGAAATTTGTTCTCAAATATTCTATTTGATCATCTTCACCGCTAGATTCAAACGATGTACCCAGAAATTTGAAGTGGCATTTCGGATTGAGGTAACGTTCCAGGAAAACAGCAGGATACAACTCGCCCCCGCTATAATGATGACTTATTAGTCTGATGGGAAGGAGGAGACTGTTGGATAAGCAAGGGTTCCCCAGCGTGGGCTGTAGTTGGAAAAACCTTTTGAGGATGTTCCCTAATTGAAGAATATGAAATTTCCCTCCGTTTTTCTTTACCTTTCCGATGTTTTTCATAGCTCGAAGTAATTATGTTCTCACAAAAGGGAAAAAGTTAGAAGGTTAATTCGATGTCAAGTGCATGAGTGTTGATGGATTTAGTCTCGTTAAACTTATTAGAAGAGATTGATATGAGATAATCAAGGATTTAATTCAATATTTACAGTAAGTTTCATCTTCAAATTCTCATAACACTGATTACAGAAGACGATTCACCTGTCTACATATTTTCAAATTCAATCGTGAATCGACTTTTATGAGAGATCATTGTAGTTAAACCAATTAAATAACCCCACTTTATCAGTTCTCTACACCTGATGAAGAATTTGTATCGGAGATTAGAGAGAAGGATCCATTTATTTGAGATCTCATTCAAAAACTCTTGATTAAAGCGTAGAATCAATCATGAGTGACTGAATGTTTTTTCCAATCGAGAAAAATCCATGATGATAGAAAACTATTTAGATATTAAAAAATGAATAATATACAATTCCGAAACTTATTTTCGTAGAATCACAATGCTATCATAACCAAAGCTTTGTAGAATCCAGGTCACTTCAACAGACCAGAATCTTCTAGAAGTCGAGCTCGTAGGAATCTCAATTTATCAAAAATATCATCACAAACTATGGTAGAGCCGTAATCTCGAACGTACAAAGCCAAAATACAATATCATTTTGTGTGAATTTTCGTTACAAAATGGGAAAGTTATTCATGGAATCCCGGTCTCCATTGTCAATTGAAAAGTATGCCTTTTCATAATCCAATCCAAATGGAATCCATGATTATTTTTTCTCACATTAAGAGAAAAGCTTCCCGCGTAGTTCTGAAATTGAGATAGAAATTCTTCTTGGAGAATATTGGATCCAGGAAAAAAAACAGAGTTCATTCCCATATAACTCGCAAAAAATTTCAATAATTCAGAAACAATCTACGACTATTAATTTTCTATGTAACCGAAAATTATTATGTCATTTCCATTCGGCTCTGAAACTTGTGTTAACTTGTTTAAAGCTTGTGTTAAGCCTTGTACACACCTCTGCCTTCTCATGACGGTGACGGATCTCGATTACTTTTCATCCGTGGTTAATGTTTGGAATCATCGCCGTCATGCAAATCACAGTGTTGGGCACAAGGCTGTGAAAACTTTGAAAATCCATTCATAGCTATATGAAGATTGAGCTAGAACTTGAGTTGATTCATTTCCATATGACTTTACAATCGGCATATTGAAAAGATACACATTCAAATAAAAAATGGGATCAACTCAAATTCCAATCAAATTTGAGGAGTTAGCAAGTTGTCCACGCAGACGAAACCATCTTATCGCTCAGACTGATATCAGCTCCATGTTTCGGATGGACACGTTAAGCCGTCGGTCAAAACTGCCTAAAGAAGCAGTTTTTTAGGTCATGTCAGAGGCACTGAAATTGATCAGTTGCGACCTGAAAACTCTGACACCAGACCTGAGCCAGCCAGGTCACTCGTTATTATATTATTTAGCTTCTTGCTAGCGGTTCTCCTGTCGGAAGTGTGTCTCTATAGAAATATGTAAGCAAGAAATTCTTCAAACAGACAATAATGAGCTCCAAGTTTTTTTTTTCTGGTTGGAAACTATGTTGTGAGAGTGTGGGACCACTAATTTTATGTTTCTCCCATCATCTACGCACAAGCTGATATGGACATTACTACGTAAGTGCCGGTTGCACAAAAGCCGGCTAAATTTTAATCGTGATCAATTGCACAAGAACCAATCAGAGAAACCGTTTTAACAAAGAGGCCCTCTGTGATTGGTTCTCGTGAAATTAATCACGATTAAAATTTAACCGTCTTTTGTGCGACCGGGCCTTAGTGTTCTACTTTGTGTAAATATGTTTCACTTCAAGTGTTCTCATCACTGACTAAGTTAATCCGGAGCTTATGTGAACATCTTTCCCCGCAGAAGTTGATAGATGAATAAAATAATAAAATCGATGAATTACACCAAAACAGAGAATTAGGACGAATATTGAGGAAACAAAAGTGAATTTCAGAGCATTGATATAATCAAAAATGAAAAGTAACAAATTTCCATTAAAACTCACCTCGCGATCGACAGCTTGAGAGTTACATAATCCGTATGAAGCACTTTTCAAAAAACACCTCACTTCAAAAACGCGAAACTTACACCCTATCTACAATTTTCGAAAACTACAGTACTTAAACCGATACCACACACAATTCTGTTCAAAAATACAAATATATCACATAAAAAAGCGAGGTAGTACTGTACAAGCTCAATTGACTGTGAAGGAGTACTGATTACATAATATTATCACAAAACCCTAATTAACTTTGATTTTTCCGACAAAACGTTTTTACATTGAAAGAATTAGTTTATTCGAGTTTTTTACTTACACTAGTTTATGGAAGTTTCTTTCTCATTTAAGATTTATAGGATTTGATATAACAGTTCGATTTGATATTATCTATGTAATTTATACGGTGAATTTTTTTTTAATTTATTGAGTATTTATGTTTTTTCCTTTAAAATGAGTAGCACGTACTTTTAGTTAATTTTTGTATAGGGTTTTACTTTGGTTGGAGAGAAAAGTTTATTATGTTTTTGTGGGGAAATTTAACTGAAGTTCAAGTAGCGTTAAAAGCGGCTATTACACTTGTCGGACGATTAAACGGCGTTGTTTAACCTGCCTAAATAACTAACAAGGGATTACGTTAACACTTAACACCGAGAAAACACGAGAGGGATGGTTTAATCTTCGACGGAAGCACGCACTAACTGTCGTAGCGGCGCCAGTCCAATTGACATTTTATTTCCCTCTCCCGAGGTGAAATTTTCCCTGCCTCCAGGAAAATTTCCCTGCGCCCGCCGAAGATATCACATTACCATCATGGAGAGGTCTCATGTGTTCGCTGCGGGAGCAAATTTGAATAATCTGTCAACCAAGTAACAACAAATACACCGGGCAGACATTGTTGTTATGTTCACTCCACACCTGAAATCTCCACTGAGAAATCACAGAGAGGCCAGAGCGACACAGTCTGGGAAATTCGTACTGATTTGGAGGTGGTCCATCATGGGAGGCTGTTATTTCCACATCCTTGTCCAGCTTGGTGGGGTAGTCTGGGTTTGGCAACTTCTCTCTTCTTTTCTTTCTTATCTTATTCGTCATCAGAAACTGCATTAAAGTTCCTCATTTCGCTCATCTCGCAGGAATTACAGGAACTTGAGCATGATCTGGAAAACTATCTTTTCCTGTCTCTCATGAGGTTTTGAAATTTTTCATTCGTGGAGTAGGTTGACTGCTCTGTTATGATTTCTATGCTTTATCTGATCAAGATGTTCGAGTCCCGCCGGTAGGTGTGGACGCTTGATCATCTCACCAATCACTTTTGCACTCTCTCCATCACTCTCTCACAAGCTGAAAGCAATTTTAGTAGAAGTCTACGAATTTGATTTTGTAGGAGGTGATTGTGATCCAATTGACTTCTTAGTAATGTGGAAAAATGATGAATAATGTGTTCGGTGATGCGTAGAGACTGTGTTGTCTTTCAAATTATTTAATATGTGGCGAATCATATGATTGCCATCGCCACCTGTGATGTTTTCAAATGGTATAGTTTGTTTATCACTTGTAACATTCTTGTTTTCAATATTTTTATCCAGAGTTCAATTTTGTCATTCCAACATTAAAATTATTTCATATTCATCAAGTTTCGTTTAATCAATTTCAACATAGGGAATCAACAATATTAAATTCCTAAATTGTTGACCCCGACGTGATTTTAACCCGACGTGATCAACAACAAACATTTTTACAGATATTTCCTGTGAGTTACCTAAGAATTACCTAGTTACTCAAGTTATCCACCACAATCGATTTGAACAAATTTCTGTTCAACGTGAACAGTCCACAAAATGACAGCATCAATTGGATAACTTTTGCCGAGAATTAAAAATTATAAAAAATGTATTTTTGAAACTTTTATTAACCTATAAAGAGATAAAAATTTTTCATTGAACACTTTCAGGTTTTAATTTCTACAAAAATGAAAATTACACTTCTGAAGAATGAATCAAGTAGTGAGTAGCATAATAAAAAGAAGACAAAACATCTGGACTGAGAGAGAGAGCAATATTTCTTGATGAAGCATGCATAAATGACAGTACTATGTAATTCAGGAATGTGAAAGAAGAGTAAACATTCAAGGTTGAAACACTTTGTTCTAAACACTCAGTTGGAGAATGCTTATAACTGGTTGAAGGCGTATGGCAACCTCTTGCTTTCTTTTCAAAAAAAATCTGGTGTGGTGCACTCACACAACTTTCCTTGCTCATATTTGAAACTACGATCAGACTTCTGTATATGTGTATATATAATTGTTTTCAGAGTAGTTTTTCCTTTGTGTAAATTGTGAAACTCGATGATTTTTTTTCAGTCCTCATTTTTTTAAAGTCGTCAAAACAGCTGTTCTACAGATGAAATATCTCGACTATGTGTTCTTTTTATGAACTGCGCTACCTACCTACCTCATGCACGAGAAGGAGGTTTCTAAGTCCATTTATCAAAGATGGGGAGGACCCCCAATTAGTTTCCCAGAAAGGAGACTCATGCCAGTTGATAGAGCTGATAAAAAACTATACAGGGTATGAATTTGAAAAAAATCGGTCAAGTTATTTTTGAGAAAATCGTGAAAAACATGGCTTTTTAGTAATGATCCGCAATTTTTCTCAAGAATATTACGGAGCTCCTGCAATTTTCTCAGAAATGAGACTCATGTCATATAATAGGGCTTATAAATAGCTATCCATGGTATAAATTTGAAGAAAATCGTTAGAGCTGTTTTCGAGAAAACCGTGAATAACATGGTATTTTAGTGATTATCCGCCATTTTTCTCAAGAATATTACGTAGCTCCTGAAATTTTCCCAGAAATGAGACTTATGTCAGTTGATAGAGCTTATAAATAGCTATCCATGATATAAATTTGAAGAAAATCGTTAGAGCCGTTTTTGAGGAAACCGTGAAAAACATGGTTTTTTAGTAATTATCCGCCATTTTTTCCGCCATTTTGAATTTAATTTTATTGAATTTCTTATTGTCGGATCCTCATGGTATAAGGACCTTAAGTTTAGAATTTCAAGTCAATCGGTTGATTAGGAATGGAGTTATCGTGTTCACAGACATACACACATACACACACACACACACACACACACACACACACACACACACAGACCAACACCCAAAAATCATGTTTTTGGACTCAGGGGACCTTGAAACGTATAGAAAACTTGAAATTAGGGTACCTTAATTTTTTTTGGAAAGCAATACTTTCCTTACCTATGGTAGTAGGGCAAGGAAAGTAAAAATATATTTGAAAGAAAATTGCTGGCCAGTATACTATGGCAACCTCTTGCTTTCTTTACAAAAAAGCTATCTTTGGAAGAAAGTTGCTGGCCAGTATACTATCGCCAGCTACTTGCTTTTTATGAAGTGGTATAGAATTTTTGCCACCTCTTAGAAGGACATCCCTTCACTATCTACACAGACCACAAGCCTCTAGTCTATGCTTCCCACCCAATCAACTCCATTAACTCAACCCATCAACAATCAACCAATCAACTTCTACCAATTCAACTCAACCAATTATCATTCGACACTGAGTTCTCCAGCATTCACGCTTCAAGACGACTCACCTCAGCATTCCCACCCTGTTCCAGGAAAAAAGTGAGCTTCAAAATTTCGGATGGCCAAATCGTCTGCCCGGGGGGGGGGGGGTAATGTGGCGAATCATATGATTGCCACCGCCACCTGTGATGTTTTCAACTGGTATAGTTTGTTTATCACTTGTAACATTCTTATTTTCAATATTTTTATCCAGAGTTCAATTTTGTCATTCCAACATTAAAATTATTTCATCATTCATCAAGTTTCGTTTAATCAATTTCAACATAGGAAATCAACAATTGAATTCTTATAAATACAATGGCCATAGGTCAATGATAGGTCAGTTTACGAAAGGTCAACTATGTTCGTCTGCATCAACGTCAACCACTTTGAGAAATGTCCAATTCACTCGTACACATTTTATGCATACTCACTGCTTTAGAGGTACAGGAGACAAATTATTTTGTTGATGGGAAAGTAGACAGTACCATCTGATTGTCTTCGGCCATAAATGAGATTTTAATTTGATGAATTTCTTCCAGATTTACTTCCACTTTACATACTAGTAGTTCTGTGAACAGTAGACCTCGCGTTCAGTGAGTTACATTGACCTGTTGTTAAGTTTTCTCGAATTAAATTTTAAATGTCTAGAAAAAATCCTAAATAAACATAGAGTTTTCTGTCCCATCGTACCGTGACGTGTCATCCAGAAATGTGAGTGTGAGCGCTGTTATCAGTCCGGCTGCCGTCGATACGCCAATCCAATCAACCCATCAGAGAACATTCTGTGTTGTCGTATAGTGAAAAATCGGTGTGTTAGAATTAACAAAATAAACTACTGAATGAAAAAGACTGAGGAATTGTCAAAAAACCACTGATTTATTGATAATTAGAAAGACCGGTTTCGATTATTACACCATTGTCAATCTCTGATAAACTAAAACTAAATACAAGAGCAGCAGAATTTATACTAGTAGGCGACCTATTGGTCGAGGGCATGAATATAAATAAACAAAATGGGGAATCTAACTTTGCAGAACATTTGATAACAAATAATCACAAGTCACAGTTAAGGAGAATGTTGAGTTTCTGGATGTTGATAACAAAGGCAGATCTTTGAATATTCTAGAGGCTTTAGAAATAACAAGAGTAATTATTAAGGGAAATTCACAGTATAGTTTGAATGACCAGATTCATTTCAACCAATACAACACTACGAATTTAGTTTTATCATAAAATTGTAAGCATACATTAGTCAATAGTTTTTCCATTTACATATTTGTTTTATTATCTTTCACACTTGTTTTCTTAGTTCTTATTTTGTACTGAAAGTAAATTTTATTATCATGGCGATTCTGTTGCATAAGCCGCCATTTTGTCACACCGTTGAGTGAGAGGAGACTGTCTAGCTAGGCCAACGGCAGGCGTTCATGCCCTCGACCAATAGCAGTTCTCGCCTACTAGTATAAATTCTGCTGCTCTTGTATTTAGTTTTAGTTTATCAGAGATTGACAATGTTGTAATAACCGAAACCTGTCTTTCTAATTATCAATAAATCAGTGGTTTCTTGACAATTTCTTATTTTTTTTCATTCAATATGAATAATTACCACAATATAAACTTCTCAACTACACAAAAAGTGAAAATAAACTACCATAATTATCATAGTTATTGATAGAAAACATTTGTTTTTACATTTTTCTTAAAATTGCAACAAATATTATTGAAATGAAATTGATTTCTAAAATCATGAAAAGTGAGAAATGAAGTTTATAGGACATCAGCATTATGGCAGTTTATTTTGTTAATTCGAACACACCGATTTTTCGCCAACACGACAACACAGAATGTTCTCTGATGTGTTGATTGCCAAACCAATCAACGGCAGCCAGACCTGATAACAGCGCTCACACTCAACTTCACATTACCAGCATGCTGATAGCTATTCAAATGTATACATAAATTTAAAATTGATTAGACAATCATAATTTTTGTATCCTATCAATCATTTTTAATGATATGATTTTCCCGTTTCTCCCTGGAAACGTACGTTCCTTAGCCGCTCTGCTCTTACTTTGAACAAAAAACTATAGAGAACTTATACATGTTGAGAATTTTTTGTCATAGTCATTCGATTTCAGCTGTTTTACATCCATGAAATCAAGCGGGTAAACAGCTGATTGAAGAACAAATAAACATATGATTCCCATTACAGTATACTATACTGTAATAAAATCATATGTTTTCTTTACAGTTGAATATGTTTCCTAGTTCCGAATTAGGAACGGCAAAACTGGTACGAAAACCGCCTTTTAGCGCTCCAGGTGGAAATTTTGACAACTACAATCAAGAAATTCCTGATTCGAAGCTTGTAAACTAGGTTATGTTTATAGAATGCATGTAGTAATGTCAGCACAAGCAGGTAATGTTTTCTGTTTCTCAATTATTCTTTTCTATATTACTATGACAAAAAATGGTGTAAGTTACTTGGACGTGAATGTCTTTTGCAGTGCTCGAATGAAATTCTAGTCTCGGCTAACGCCTCGACTAAAGTGCGAGATAAATTACTTTTAACACGGCTCTTTCTCGAAGACGGAAAGGTCCGATGCTCTATCCTCCACTTATCACTCCCACTACCTAGCAGCATTCTCCTTCTTTTGTGTCTGAGTGAGAGAGCTTTGTAACGCGACGCGGCAACACTCCCCTCCATCTATTGATGGCAATGTTCCAAGTACCTAGTGTACTGGTCAGCAGGTATATTGGTTTGTGTATGTTACAGAGAGAGATGTTTTCATCACAAGAACATGAAGCAAAATGACACGGAGCATCCAATTGTGCGCAGGATGTCCGTCTGTGTCTATGCTACAAACTGTGGAGGGAGAGATGGGTTTCTCCTCTTCATGTTAAAAGTAATTTATCTCGCACTTTAGAAACATCATTCTCGACTGCAAAAGGCCTCTTCCCATCCTTGTGGCTTAAGATAATATTTTCAACTGGAATGCAGTAACCATTATATGCAATATCAAAAGCTACTTTCTGTCTGAAGCTTCTTCAACCAGATACACAATGTGAGTCGATTACTTAGCAAACCTCATCTGTCAAATAAGATGAATGACAGGAGCAATATCGCTGGAAGCTATGGCCAGATTCACTTCAAACTTACAGCATTAGTTTGATGAGAGGTTTTGTTATTATTTATGAGGAATGCTGACATTTGGAATAGACAAGAAGTTTCGAGACAGAACAGGAGTTATTGTACCGGTTTGACAGTTGGCTGAGTTATTGTATTACGATGAGGACGGTTCCCTCCACTGTGTATATCCTTCATTTTCCACTTGCCAGAACTCTAATTTATGGCTGATAGCTTTCGTACTGGATTTGTACCAACATAATTTGACTTGAGAGCATTTGCATATGAGATTGAGTTTCGGAGTTAACAAGGCTGAGTGACATTTGTATCTGAGCAAGTTTTGAACTTTTGCAAAGGCAATCAGTGGGTAATAGAAGTACATAATTTTACTTTTTGTGTAGTTGAGAAGTTGATATTGTGGTAATTATTCATGTTGAATGGAAAAGACTAAGGAATTGTCAAAAAACTACTGATTTATTGATAGTTAGAAAGACCGGTTTCGGTTATTACACTACTGTCAATCTCTGATAAAGTTATAACACAGAATCATGCTAATAAGGTATATCATGTTAGTTAAATTATGTAGAATGAAAAAGACTAAGAAATTGTAAAAAAATCCACTGATTTATTGATAATTAGAAAGACCGGTTTCGGTTATTACATCATTGTCAATCTCTGATAGAGTTTATAACTCAGATAGAGTTTATCAGAGATTGACAATGATGTAATAACCGAATTCGGTCTTTCTAATTATCAATAAATCAGTGGTTTTTTGACAATTCTTAGTCTTTTTCATTCTACATAATTTAAACTAACATGATATACCTTATTAGCATGATTCTGTGTTATAACTTTATCAGAGATTGACAATGGTGTAATAACCGAAACCGGTCTTTCTAATTATCAATAAATTAGTGGTTTTTTGACAATTTCTTAGTCTTTTTCATTCTACATAATTCAAACTAACATGATATACCTTATTAGCATGATTCTGTGTTATAACTTTATCAGAGATTGACAATGGTGTAATAACCGAAACCGGTCTTTCTAATTATCAATAAATCAGTGGTTTTTTGACAATTTCTTAGTCTTTTTCATTCTACATAATTCAAACTAACATGATATACCTTATTAGCATGATTCTGTGTTATAACTTTATCAGAGATTGACAATGGTGTAATAACCGAAACCGGTCTTTCTAATTATCAATAAATCAGTGGTTTTTTGACAATTTCTTAGTCTTTTTCATTCTACATAATTTAAACTAACATGATATACCTTATTAGCATGATTCTGTGTTATAACTTTATCAGAGATTGACAATGGTGTAATAACCGAAACCGGTCTTTCTAATATCAATAAATTAGTGGTTTTTTGACAATTTCTTAGTCTTTTTCATTCTACATAATTCAAACTAACATGATATACCTTATTAGCATGATTCTGTGTTATAACTTTATCAGAGATTGACAATGATGTAATAACTGTAACCGGTCTTTCTAATTATCAATAAATCAGTGGTTTTTTGACAATTCCTTAGTCTCTTTCATTCTACATAATTTAAACTAACATGATATACCTATTAGCATGATTCTGTGTTATAACTTTATCAGAGATTGACAATGATGTAATAACTGTAACCGGTCTTTCTAATTATCAATAAATCAGTGGTTTTTTGACAATTTCTTAGTCTTTCTCATTCTACATAATTTAAACTACCTTAATACCTACATAATTTAATACCTTATTAGCATGATTCTGTGTTATTAATGACAATCATGATTTTTGTTCCTGTAAGTTGATCCTCATTATTGGATAGTAGCTTATAGAAGTGCATCACTAATTCACACTAACATGATATACCTTATAAACATAATTCTGTGTTATTAATGGAAATAAATATTTCCATCCCTGTTAGTTAATCCTTATTAAAAAATAGTTGTTCCTGTCTCTCATGAAGTTCTGAAATCCTCTATTCGTAGAGTAGATTGACTGGTCTGATATATTTGAGTATATACAGTAGAGTAGGATATCATTCTATCTCATCAATATCAACTCCAATATTGGTGGAATGAGATCATGATAAGAGGACAGGAGAAGTGAAGATTGATATCTCCAACCGTATTTCAGATTGTTATATGTTGATATGCACAGGCAAATCCAAATCCAAATACGCAATATGTTGCGTATATAAGCTTTTCCCTTTATTATTCATTATTACTCTAATTTATCATTAGATCCTAGTATTGTTTTTAGCTCTATATTATTGAGTGTACTTGATTCAGGGTATTTTTCCCTTGTTGGGTTACAATCTAGGTATCTCAAGGGCTGCCCTGATTATATGCTTTTGCAAAACAACCATTTAATTGAAGTGCGTGTCAAAAGTAAGAATGTTTCAATTGTAAAGTTCATGTCCAGATTTATACTCACATCATCATCATCATCATCATAATAGAAATCGCAGAGAAAAGTTAGAACTATCAATTAAGTAGTTTGATATTCCTTTTCATCATTACTAAAGATTTGTTAGCTAGACATGATGCACCAGGCATAAATTTTCAGAAATCATCCTCTTATTCTCCTATCCATCTCCTCTATAACATTCAATCTACGATCATCCAGATTGTACCGGAAATCACAAGGTGACAAATATATTTTTTATTCTAACTCCACACTACATTCACCTTACTCAACAAGCTGTACATGTAGGCTAGTACATAAGAAATACAACAGAGTTGCAATCATATATATATGTACATATAAAACCTAATGCGAATAGTGAAAAAGGGAGAATCTAGCAGTATATTCATAAAAATATACGGATATATAATCCATCCATATGGCATCCGTGGAACGGATTGCATGGATTGTTAACATTGTTCTCTTCTGAGATCCTCCTCGATTTGGATCCCTGCTTCCCTGCATGGCATATTTGCGTCAAAACTTTCATCTCTTCTTCACGTTTTTTCTGTCTTTCTTCTTTGACGTCTATGCACTCTTGTAAGCCGGGTTGTGTCTTATCCTGTTGAATACGATCTCTGCACTCATCTTTCTATTTCTTGCTTATTCTCCATCTACTTCACAACAATCTTTATCATTTCTTCTCCACTTATCTATTCTCGTGAGATTATATGTGTATGATCTTTCAATTTCTCATGTTCCTTCCTTATCGTTCACTCTACCATTCTCTTGCCGTATCAATCATCCACTGATCACATTCTCAATCGCCTTTCAAATTGTTTCCATATGTATGATTTTTGACTCTCTCTCTTTTGATACTCTCATTCTAGTTTCCTTATGTGATATCTTCTTCAGTCATTCTATAATTATTCATAATTATTATTCAACGAAAATCCTAAATAAATGCTGCAAATCACCCCGAAGACCTCTGCTACTGCAGACATTGACAACAGGGCTAACAGCTAGATGGAATTCGATGAGAACTACTATCCAAAAACTAGTTGCCAGCCCGGGAATCGAACCCGGTACCTCCCAATTGCTAAAATGAGCGCTGCTATCCAGAGATTGTCAGTTCGGTGTAAGGGAAAGCATTCCTGACTAGCAATTGGGAGGTACCGGGTTCGATTCCCGGGCTGGCAACTAGTTTTTGGATAGTAGTTCTCATCGAATTTCCATCTAGCTGTTAGCCCTGTTGTCAATGTCTGCAGTAGCAGAGGTCTTCGGGGTGATTTGCTGCATTTATTTAGGATTTTCGTTAAATAATAATTATATATTAATTAGCATTTGAATAAATGCATTCTCTATTTAATTCCATCTATAATTATTCTATTTGATCATCAATTATTCCTTTGATTATCCTATTGTTCCTGTATCTTCATTCCTTACTTATTAATTATTCGTCCTTCTACCCTTCTTTCCCACTATTTCCTTTGTTTCTTTCTCTTCATTATAATTTACTCATACATTTATTTTCATCCTTCGTATTTCTTTTTTCCCTACCATTCCTCTCCTCTTTTCTCATCTCCAGTATAATGTTGATAGCCTAATATATACTATATTATTTACTTTGGTATTTGTAATTGATCAATACTGATGCAGAACTGTTCAATAATTATTTATTTCTTAAGTTTGATTCAATTTTAATTTCATATTTCCAATGTTACCATAGGCAACAGCCTTGAAGCGAGTGTCAATGAATATCTTATCTTATCTCTCATTCCATTTCCTCCTTGATTATTCTCCGTAACATATTTTCCCTCTTCTCTCATAATCCCTTCTTGCTGTTCAGGGATGCATGAGAAAGACTGCAACAAAGAAAAAGAAAAAAGCTACTACAGCAGTGGCAGGCCTTCGAATATTTCCCTCTCTGACAGACTAGATGGTAATCCCCCATGTGTGAATTTGACCCTTCGACTTTTGTGTAGGATTAAATCATGCAATGCATTATCCCTCATTCTTCATCATTTTCTCTCTCATTCTCCACATAAAACTCCTTTCTTTATTTTTCCCTCTCAAGTTATCTCCCTAGAAATGATTCTTCCATTGTCAACATCTGCGATAGCATCACTACGTCTAGAGAATTGGAACATACTGAGAAAAGATAAAGAATGTAATCTGTCTGGAACTTGATCGAGGCTATTGGAAAATTTCAAGGATAAACTTCTGAGGTTATCTTCAATTTAATTCAGTGAATCACTCGGATGTGTAATAATTATGTATTCGAAATGTCTCCAATGAAGATAAAACATAACTCTTTGTGTAGTTGAGAATTTGGTATTGTGGTAATTATTCATATTAAATGAAAATACTAAGAAATTGTCAAAAATCAAAGATTTTATTGATAGTTGGAAAGACCGGTATCGGATGTTACACCATTGTCAATCTCTGATAAACAGAGAGTCTGATAAAAGAGGAGATTATCATAGATTGACAATCGTATAACAACCGAAACCGGTCTATCGATAAAATCTTTGGTTTTTGACAATTTCTTATTCTTTTCATTTAATTGAAAGATAACGATTGGGGAGAATTCCTTCCTAAGGCGCATTCGCAGTGAATAACGAACAATATTTGAAGTATTTTTCAATTCAAAAATGAATTTTGTGTGTTTTGAATTGTAAATTGAGTGTGTAATAGAAGAATGTTAAGTAACACATAACCTAGCTAAATTTGGACTGTTGTATAAATTAGAATTGGAACCGTTTTGGGCTTATAAGCCTGTGGTACTTTTCTGTAAGTTATGTAATTCCGAATGATTAAATAAATAATAATTTAATAATAATATCAGGAGTGGATAGCAGTGAATTCAAATTACTTCTCATTCACGATAAATCATATTATAACAAACATAAATTTTATTATATCAAATATCATGAAAGGTGGACCGTTGTTCTATTTCTCCATAGACTAGATATCAACATATCGTACTCACTTTTCCACTCAAGACTACTAATGTAGTGTAATGAATCATATTCAAATCAAAATAGTTCATAGCCATCCAGTTCAAAATATAATATGTATAATTTATTGTGTTTTAAATTTTGCAAAATTACTCAAAAATTTCTAATTTGTAGAGATTTCAGTGAAATATTTTTGTTTTTAATCAGTTTTTAAATTTCAAAATTCAAAATTTTCAGTTTAGTCATTAGTTTTGAAGTGGAAACCTTAACCTTAACCTTATACTTATTATTTAATGAAAACACTGGGATGTTGTCAGAGAAAAAAATCACCAATTTATTGTGTTTTAAATTCTGCAAAATTACTCAAATTTTCTAATTTGTAGAGATTTGAGTGAAATATTTTTGTTTTTAATCAGTTTTTAAATATAAAAATTCAAAATTTTTAGTTTAGTCATTAGCTTTTAAGTGGGAATTGGACTTTTTGAAGTGAAAGTGAAATTATTCTTTTTTGAAACTTTTATTTGCAAAATTTGGGAGAAGTCAGTTTTGGGCTATGCCTGTTGTCTTCTCCCAATCATATTATATTATTATGATTATGATCTGTAATTGTCATTGAAATAATATAATAAAATAATAAATACTGAAAGACCAGAGAGTACTATTATTTACAATTATTGGTGATATCTGACAGCATCCCAGCGTTTTCATTATGGATAGATTTCACAACATCGAAGTCAAAATAGAAGCTGAAAAAATAATAGTTTGCTCAATAC
>NC_052509.1:25456383-25501261 GCF_014356525.2 Nilaparvata lugens
AAACATTAACGAACCTTTTGACTGGGCTTCCCTAAACTGCCTTTCGCTGATTGTTTTCCTTACAATCACTACGAAGACTCACTAATATTCTAGATTTCGGTTTATGTTATTCTACTGACGAGCCCCATAACTCTCGAATGAACCAGACCGTTTACTAGATACAAAAAAAATCTTAGCTCACACCATCTTCGGTGCCTTTCGCTAAAATTATACAATTCCACCGTACAAATTTGCAAGGTTAGTCACAGCTAAATTCCTTGATTTGTTACATGGACAACTATCGGGCAGTGCTCCGTTCTCTCTGGACACGGACCTACACTCGCGCCGATTACCTAAATTCAACAACAACACACACAGGCAGGACATCCCCTTGTCCTCCTCTAAATCTTGAGTCTCAACTAAACAAACAAAAAAAATTCCCCACAGTCTACAGGAATCGTCACCAACACAACGGGTCTTTACACTATCACTACGCATGCCGACCGCAAAAATCACACCTAAAAAAAAATATTTCCAATAATAAAACTGATTCACCTTTTCGAGAATAAACATTACTGATGAAGGGACTTGACAACCTCATCTGAATCAACTTATTTTCATACAAATTCCCAAGGATTTGATTATCGTTTCAACTTTAATCTACAATACCCAATTATTTAGTTTAAACATCTCAAGGCCAAAACTACTCATCAACTTTTCAAAAATACATATCAACAATAACTAATAAAACAGTTTCCTATTTATTCTCTGATTACCTTCGATCTACCTAAACTTATCAAAAAAAATTCCTATTTTCCTCAAACATTCTCCCATAATAATTTCCGAATTTTCCCAATTTACCTTGGTTGACCTTTAAAATCTCAATATTCACTTTCACTACTACTATAATGATATTCAACTACCAGACGTGAGACCAGAATATGTACGTTGACATTACAATAATTTCTATCATCGTTCACGGAATTACAGAATGCAAAAAATTTATTCAGCACTTAGAATCAGTTGTTTTTCACCTATGCTAGTTTCTTCTACTAATTTTTATTCTACCGTTAAACCTTTAATTTGTCAATAATCAACTTCAATATAAAGTTTTAGAATACTTTCAACTTAAGCTTCAATGATATTTTCACTTTAATGGATTTACTGAACTGAATAACATTCCTATTTCATCTACAATTATTTAGACTTCAGAAAAATTGGAGTAGCAACAATAAATTATTCATTCAACTCCAAACCCAAAATATTGACAGTTAACACATTCACAGAATGAATTATTAAGTATCGATTCAGAAAAATTAATCTCAACTAATTAGAATGAGTTAGAAAATTTGATTTTGTTTTTTAAATTTGAATTTCAGAGATATAAAATGCTATGTAGCAGAGTCGGCGCAGTTGTGTGCCTGACCTTTCAAAAGACGATAAAAAGATAATTTTGAATAAAATTTAGAATTTAGAAATAGGCCGACACATCTAGAAAATACCTGAGTCTATACCTAATTCATGCAGGTGAACGGGCTAGAGTCAAGAAAACTTCAATTAATCTTGCCATGCCTGATTTACTAGGTTTCTACTATAAACTAACACTACACTTTGAAATAATTAAAAAAATACAAACAACTTCAATAAACATTGGCAACTAAAATCGAACAACAGAAACAACAATTTCATGTTACTTTGTTGACATTCTTCATCTGATTTGGGGGCGCATTACTATCCCTCATTTAGATAGCAATACGTCACAAAACCAAACAATATCAGTCATAAAATAACAAATTAATTCAACATGAAATTACTCAAGAAAGAAAAGCCCGTTGAACCCAAATTTCGTCGATAGAAACCCATATAACCCATTTCATAATAATTTTGAATCCCCACTTTTGATTGACATTCTCGAATGAACCTTTGTTTCACTACACTGCACTTTCGTTGGTCTGTACGTTGCTTTATCGTCGGGGTTACAGTACCTTGTTTTTGGCGGTGAACTTTTACCGGTTGAATTTGGCTTGACGGCGACGTCCTCCTACGTCCCTAGACCTGTCATCTGAATGGGTGTCTTGAAGCGGTGTTACATAAAATTGCGGAACCAAACTGGTGGTAGTACATGAAGTTGGTTTGGGGACACACATGAACCGCTGTAAATAAATGTATTACAGCATTAATTTCTAACTCTTCCTACAATTCATCAAAAGCTAAAACAGGAGTTATCTATTGATTACAATTAATTAAATTCTCTCATTCTATTTGAATCCTCATTTTATATAGATTTTTATCTTTAAACTACTGATTCTTTGTATCAGAATTAATGGATCTTTCTTCACAAATAATTCAAAAGTTCTGTTATAATTTAATAAATTAGTGTTCAGTTAAAAGCCTTAATGCCATGAGAAAACACAGTCAGAAAAATATAAAATTGAGTCTTAAACTCAATATGAACATAATCTTAAAAATTTCATTCCAATTTAAAGGCTATCTTCCTGACTTTCAGCAATACTCTACGATAATATATCTCCAGAAACAATAACTCAAAAGTAACGTAACTGAAAACTTTCTATACTTCTTTAGAAAAAAATTTATAATTATCTTCCATCACTAATAAAATCAAAAGGATTATTCTCAATCAATATTATTAACTTGAAAAATAACAGGCTTTGTTAATACAATACTCTTATGGAAGTTTCTATCAATTAAATTCCCTAAATTATATTTTAACCTTATTTTATGTACCTTAGCAGTTATTTGAAGAAACAATTATTCATACATGATGAAGAAACACAATTAAACCTTTCAGGACATGGCACTACTAGAAAATTTAAACTTTAATAAAAATAAAACTAGCTCCTACATTAACTAATGAAATAAACTTGTAAACCTGCCCAAAAAGGGTGAAACATAATGACTACATCTTTACTCTCGTAGTGCTCCTAGCAAAGTGTCCTCCGAAACGTAATCTGGTCTTGCGGCTGGGGAATCGCCCCACTACTGTATTTAGAAACAGGTCTCCTATTGGGTGAAGGGAATCAATTTGACCAATCGTCGTGTGGCTTCTAGAGCCTTTTGACCAAATAGAAACTGCAAAATCGGTAGTTTGTTATAATTTCAATGCTTGCTGTTTTCCACTTATTCGCACTCTATGTCGCGACAGGAAGGCTAAGTTTTAGAGATAATTCCATAATCTACATTCCTCGACGACTCGGAGCCACAATTTTTAAATATCTATCATGGGAAACTCGAAGTCATGGCCGTTCATAATAGAGAGAGAAAATAATTTATTTCGCTAACCCACAATAATGGCTGTAGTCTATTGCATATTAAATTTACTATTATAACTTGGGAAAAGGCCTGAATTAAAAATAGTGCTCGGCACATCTCTTATATAAGTTTGAATATCTTTCCATTCATATGATCCTTCAGGTATTTGTACCTGTTGTTTATTATAAATAATTTATCATTGATATTGGTTCCAATATTTGGAATTGTATTGTATGTTGTGACGTGGTATTTTAGCACCATAGAATACTTTGGAAATAAATAATTGAGCTTTAATAGAATCATAAAATGGAAAGAATAGATAGCCTAGTCAAGGTACTGTTCAAGTAAAATCGAATGTTATTTACGATAAAGAGCAATCATATTATCTAAAGCGATAAGAGAACCAAGCAAAATTGTAATTCAACAAAAATAAGAATTCTTTGGCAGAAATAAAAATTATAAAGTGGCTTGTTTATTATTGGCAGATTATAAAATAAAAGTTTGCATGTACATTTTGAGGTTAGAATGCTTTATTTTATTTAATACATCAATCGATCTAGGATCAATCAACAGTTTTTTTAATTGATACCTAACAAACCAGCTGATTACTAAATCAACTATTACAAATTGAATTATAGTTTTTTACTCATAAGATATATATTATATATACTAGAGAAGGTTTATGTAAATAGATAAGGACAACTATTATTGTTACACGAGTATTTATTGGAATCTAAAAAAGTATGAAAACCAAGAGTACACAAAGCTCACATAAAAAATTATATGTATATTGTATTATAGCATCATATATCGAGGTTTATTTATTAGAATACTCTCAGACTATTTCTTAATTATTTATTTAGAAATTGTTATTTATCTTTGTATAACTAAGTTAGGAAAACCTGAATCTTAAAGAACCAATTACATCACGTCTTACTAAGATTAGAAAGCCAATCAGAAGGAAGCTTATAAATTGTTTAAGGAAGAGATGATTTTTTTCTGAAAATCATGCTCTCTGGCTTGTGATCTTGATCTGTGAGGAGCACATGGAGATTAGGGTTCTTTCAACCTATTAATTTTTAAAATCATCAAGCCAGTCCCTTTTTAAATGTCAAGATAGTATATGTGATTAATGTTTGATTATTTGTGAACTCAGTGTTGTTGAAGAGTTCTTAATTGTAATTTATTCCCATAAATATATTTTTAATACTGATAGAAATTTATAAGAAATCTGGACCATGCACAAGCCCAGCAGAGACAAAAAGGACCTGCCTATATAATTATTGGAGATAATTACTTATTATACAAGAACTACAAGAACATCATTACTGTGAGTTAATTAGTTCTAATGAGCTCATTAGCCGGCCTTTATCAGTGAATTGGGGAATTAATTAAAGCACTATATAAATTTATTCAAGTTTAAGAAATTTGCAACGTGTTGAAACTATCATGTAGTTTATAAGAACTTTTTATGAATCTATTTGATTTGTGTAGGAAGCTTATTCCCATGCATGGCACAAACTCATAAACCCTGAGATTATAAATTATTACTTTTATTGATTATTATTCATTGATCAAAGTATTTTCTGTTAAATCTATAGAATGAACAGGTTCCAAGCTGTTAAATTCTGAACCGACTTGAAATCCATATATCAGTATAAATATAATCTTAATATATATATAAATATAAATATAATATAATATATATATATAATATATATATATATATATATATATATATATATATATATATATATATATATATATATATATATATATATATATATATATATATTAGGGATGGGTATCGAAAGACAAAACATCGATGTTTTGAACATTGATGTTTTTTTCATCCTAACATCAATAAGTGAAAAACATCGAACAGTAAACAGATAAACATCGTTTTTCGCCCTACGTTTTTATGGATGATACTATTAGTCAGTCAATATAGACATAAAAAAGGGGTGTTCTTGCAATTTATACTGTAGTTCTGATTTTTAATATATTATTTGGGTACATAAGAGAAGTCCAGAACCAATTTCTTCATGCAAGATTTCCTTGTGCTAGATACAGGATAGCCCAAAAACCTCGTATTTTCGGCTCATTTTCCAGTTTTCAGCTATTTCTGCCAAATCTCTCCCAGATTATAAAATTCTGAAAAAATGAGATCACTCGGAACTCTCTATCTCCAATGAGTACTTAGTTATTATTTTTCAAAAATGAGTGAAATTTGAAGAAAAAATCAATTTTGATAAATTTTAGTTTTTGATCAACAATAACTTCCGATTGTTACAATTTAGATGTATATTTCAAAATCCCTCTAGGCGTATTTTTGTGCTATAAAATCTGAGATCAGGTAGAGCGCTCTATGTCATATAGATTTCCAAGTACACCTGACAACAAAGCTCCTTGTATTGTGGAAAACACCTAATTTTCAGCTTCAACCATCATCACCATCTACTTTGTCCTCACATTGATATTTCGCACAATGACATACGTTCATGGGTAAGAATCACCTGTTAGATGAACTTTATTTTAGTATTTCCTAGTAGAGGCTTGCTTAAGGACACCTCAAGGATCAAAATTTCAAACACTTATAATTTACTTTTGACACAAGGCTCAGTTTTCATTGTACTACACTTCATTCTTCTCGGCTCGCCAAGGCGGTTCAAAAACATGCATCAACAGTCAAATTCGGTCAAAAAATAGAAAATTTATTGTTGAGTGTAGGTACTTAAGCTCATATTCAATACATAAAAAATGGCCAATTTCTATATTCAAAGCTATGTATCTCGGTAACCCCTTATTATAAAAATTATTACATGATCTTGAAATGTACAATAGAATTTTCTATTTCATCTGCTGTAAACAATTCATGAAAAAATATGTTCGTAAAGTGAGATTTGATTGTTGAAAAAAATCCGGAAATTGTAGATATTTTTCTCATATTAACGATTTTGGCAGTTCTATGATAGCGAAAAGTGATTCAAAATGGATTTTAGGCAACTGAGCTCGTAGAGGATGAATTTATCTACAATTTGTAATCAATCGTAAGTTTCTATGATGTATCAGACTCGTTTTAGAAACTCTTGATCAACAGTAAAATTACGAAAAAAATGTAAAAACTGAAATCGCCATTTTTAAAATCTTAACTTCCAAATTGTTTTGGAATCGAAAGTATTATTTATTGAAGTGAGTAGAGGGGGACAATTTTTACATTCTCACTAGATTTGGAAATTTTATCAGAAGTATTTGACAAGACATGCAACTTTGAATATAGAAATTGGTCATTTTTTGTGTATTGGAATATGGGCTTGAGTACACTCAATAATAAATTTTCAATTTTTTGACCGAATTTGACTGTTGATGCATGATTTTGAACCGCCTTGGCGAGCCGAGAAGAATGAAGTGTAGTACGATGAAATCTGAGCATTGAGTCAAAAGTAAATTATAAATGTTTGAAATTTTGATCCTTGAGGTGTACTTAAGCGTGCCTCTACTAGGAAATACTGAAATTAAGTGCATCAAACGGGTGATTCTTACCCATGAACTTATGTCATTGAGCGAAATATCAATGTGAGGACAAAGTAGATGGTGATGATTGTTGAAGCTGAAAATTAGGTGTTTTCCACAATACAAGGAGCATTGTTATCAGGTGTACTTGGAAATCTATATGACATAGAGCGCTCTACCTGATCTCAGATTTTATAGCACAAAAATACGCCTAGAGGGATTTTGAAATATACATCTAAATACTGAAATGAAGTGTATCTTACGGGTGATTCTCATAGAGCATAATCTCAAGAGCTTATGTCGTTGTGCGAAATAACAATGTGAGGACAATGTAGTTGGTGATGATGCTTGAAGCTGAAAATTAGGTGTTTTTCACAATACAAGGAGCATTGTTGTCAGGTGTACCTGGAATATGAGATAGAGCGCTCTACCTGATCTCAGATTGTAGAGCACAAAAAGAGCTTCTAAAGTGACAACAATTTTATCTGGAGCTATTGTTCCAATATTTTAACAGTTACTAACTGGAATCACAGCAATTTTGGACTTGTGGTATTCAAGTAACAGTCTTTCGAATAATTGAAGTCAGGTTGTGACTAGAAAGATACATCAACTCTAGTTCACAAGATTTGTCATCTTCATGGTCTAGTCTGAAACCTCTCGGGATATCCTCCAGGATTCGGTCTTGAATTTTACCCTAAGCTAATTTCAGCAATCATTGATACTCATATCGTATTCATTCAATAGATTTTTTAGGAATCATCTATTGTACACCTGATAGATTTTTTAGGAAATGAAAATGGATTAAGTTTTTTTATATGGATATCTGCACTCCTTACAATACGAGGACCTCTTTTCCAGAGCTAGATTAATTAGTGTTAAACACATGTTGAGGAAATAATTGTAGTAAGGAAAAACTCTTTCTTCCTAAGAAACGAAGAATCCGACCTCTTATTCAATTCTAAATAACTAACTATCTAACCTTGACACGGACCACAGAAGTAATGTATAAATGTTGTATAATGAAGTAAATCTTCAAGAGTATCCAACAGTCTCACATAAAAATATCTGATTGAAAAATAAAAATAACAATATGCAGGAAATCAAAACTTATGCGAGATCTTTCCCAAGAGTGATCTATTCATGAAAAACACTAAACAGAATATTACACTAAATATGATAAAGATAATGATTATAATTCTGTTACTATTGCTTATTGCTCTCAAGATAATCCTCTTCAAACAAAAAAAATTAAAAAAATCTTGTATCAAATTAAAAAATTAGAATTGTTTTTACTTTTTAGTTGGGAAAAACATCGGATGACCGATGTCTAGGTAAAACCATCGATAAGTGAAAAACATTGAACAGTGAACATCGATGTTAAAAACATCGATGTTTGATGTTGAAACATCGATGTTTTTAAACATTGATGTATCGATACCCATCCCTAATATATATATATCTTTTTAAAGCTCACAATATTGTGAATGCTAAGCAAGCCTGTGATAATTATTTCAATATTAGAAAATTTATTTATCCAAAGAAATTTATATTTATCAAGAGATATTGTATATATATTATTTCATGGGAATATTCTTCATGTTTTATGTCAGCATACAAAATCTTAGAAGTTTCTATTATATCCTAACTCATCTCGTGATATACAATTTGAGCTGTCTTGGTACCAAGCAAAATCTTCTGCAGCAAATAAAATCAGTGAATCAATTAATATTGATCTTATTCAGAGCATTTATTACTTATCATCCTTTGATGATAGTCACACTATTTAGCCAGAAAGATCTTACTGATAATTATATTAATAAGTCCACAGTATATCATATAAGGATCCAGAGAACTTCAAGAACTGGCACTGTAAGTTTCAAGGAATTTCAAAGGGGTAAATTGGTGCATACCTGTATTCAGGGCGAGTGTTTTAAGAGTCAATTAGAAAAACCATAGTCGATTCTCATTATTCTCAATTGAATATATGGCTACTGATAATCAGTCACCGGCTATCTTTTTGACTTCCTTATTGGTGTTCCTCAACAACTTCACGGAAGCAGCGGTAAGAGTTATTTATCACCAGTCATTGAACCCTGTGGTGATTGAATATATTTGGAATATTCATGCATCTACTGCTGAGCTGGAGCTGCGGTTTGAACCCAGCATATTTGCGAGCCAGACGGCCTTAACTTTTTGCAAATTTGTTTGCAAAATAGGGACTTTAGCAACCGCTCCAGTACATATCAAATATACTGCACCACATATGAATGGTTGGCAATTCACCACTTTACACAATGGCGCCCAATGTGGGGCATGATGAAAAGCTTACCTACTCAACTTTACTATCAACGCTAAATAAAATTGTTAATAAAACGGAAAGCTGCAAGAAGCATAATCGGAAGTTGATTCAACAAGGTATATCTGATGATCTATTGTAAGTTTCTGGCTAAAATAATTGAGTTGCTCATCAAGTTGAAATTTTTCAAGCTGCATAAATACAGACAAACTGTATCACACAGGTTTGATAACGTAATGCTCAATAATAGAGAAAAATTGGATGGAAATTTCCATGAAATTTATTGCAAAATTTTTGATCTTGATTTTTTAATCTAAATATTGTATGCTGACCAGGGTTATAGGCTATTTTAAATATAAGAATATTAGTGATATTAAGGAAGATAAGGCCCTACTTAAAGTCTTGAGAGCTATATTAGTAGTAAATTTTCTCCATGTTTACTGCCATACCTGGGTCACTTTGATGATCTATGTGTATTATATGTACATGACACTTGAAACTCTTAACAACACACAATTTTATCCAAAGTAGGCACTGTCAATACATTCATTTTAATATTCCTGAAATTTGGTAATACACTCGGCGACTTATTCGAAGTATCCCAAGTAATATCGTCACCATGAACCAGTCTCCAGCTAATTCACATATTTCCTACTTTACTGACCATCCCCAAAACCCTACAAACATGACACCAGCCGATCAACAACCCCGGGACAATGTAGCAGAGACTCCATGGGAGAGAGAAGGAGGCAGCGTATGCTCCATCAATTTTGACCCACAAAACCTAGCCCAATTGTCTTCTACTAGGATCGATAATGCCATCAATGCTCTAAATACCGATGAGAGTCCAGCTGGTGGAGATGAGGGAGTGAGGGCATCCAACCCAGTTCCAACGTCTCAGCAGACTGCTCCAAGCACTGTCGAGGGAACAGAGAATGCCGCCACCCAATCGCCATCTGATGTGGCCAGCCGACCATCATCCGCCACCACCAACCTGGAAAAGCACAACACCACATTAGACTCTTCAGTTGGTTACGCTACCATCGTATGATGAATGATTCCTCGAGTGAATTTAAGCTTATGCTCACCAAGCCATGGCGGGATTGATGAAAGATATACAAGCAAGCCAGGATAAAGGGGCAGAAAATAATAATAATCATTTCAGAAAAAATTATAATAATGGAAATCATTTAGCAAATGCTGGAGCAAACGCTCGATATGCAAAGTATACTGAAAATAATAACAGAGGTCAATCATTTGAAAATAGTTTCAGAAATAGATTCCAATATCACAACAGTAAACGGTATCACAAAGAAGCACATTATGACTGCAGACATCATTTGAATAGAAATACATGTAATAAACAGTATGTAAATTTCACAAAACAGGACGATCATAATCAAAATAACAATAGAGTAGACACATCATATACAGTGGCATGCACAAGAAAAACAAACCAACAACAACATGCAGATAACCAACAACCAAAACAAAGCCACCACCGCAACAACCCGCCCTCAAATAAAGAAATCAAACATGTTAAGATAAAGAAAGGAAAAAAGATTTTTCCTTTCTTTATCTTAATATGGAGAAGTTCCGCAATATCTCTGATAAAAGTGTTAAATCAAACATGCATTAGAACCAGTCCATAAAAAACAACAACCTATATAAGTCTACTATTCCCCCCCGAAGATCTACCACTAGCAACCAATCCACTACTGAAAACTACTTGCAGCATTAACACAGAAATAATTAAGGAATTACCGATAGTAGAATCTAAAAATGATGAACCACAGTCATGCACTGAACCTGTGTACCAGCATCCAGCCCCCCACAGCATACCCGGTTTGAGCAGTCACCACCCAAGCATCATTGGATCCACCCGCGGCACACTACATGTGGTTCAAGCAAGCAGCTTACCGTCGCGATTGCAGTTATGGAATAAATAAAAGGAACATGCTCAAAGACAAGGAAAAATTAATAATGGATATGGGTTTAGGAAATGATGAAAGAAATTATTATATGAAATTATTGAAAGATGAATTGTGTGCAATAAAATTGAGAGAAAGAATGAGTTGCTTATTGAAAATGGGATTATATGATTGTTGTTTATTGACAAGTTATGTTATGGAGAATGTAATGAAAATGCTGATTTACTTTGTTATGATTATTAGTATGACTATGATGTCAATTAAAGAATATGTTGTCAAAATAATAATGGATGATGGAAAGCGTGCAATAAATTGGAAAGGAATAGTGAATTGTTTATTGGAAGAGAGTACATGGTCATTATTTATTAAGATGTTATGTTGTGAGAAATATGATGAATACATTGATTTACTTTGTGATGATTATTAGTATGGCTGTGATATCAGTCTAAGAATATATTATTAATGTAATGATGAATGAGGGCATGCCATATGTTGAGAAAGTTGATTCTAGAATTTACAAAAACATTTTGAAACTCAAAAAAGTTCAGGATACACAAAGTAAATATCCTAGGCTATCCCAAATCTTGGAATTATTGGAGAATCAGTCGTCTGAACAACCAGAAACCCAACCAGATTTACAGATATCAAAGTTCAATGTCTATAATCTCAAGCCATATTATCGAGCCACCTGAAAGATAAGAAAGTAAACAATAATATTATGATAGAACTGTCACTTACTTTACCAACCGCCGAATATGTACCTAGGCCTAGGGCGAACACCAAACAATGCAGTTATCCAGCCAACAAGTTACCCACTTCGACCAGATGAACCAGTAACTAAAATAAATACATGGAAAATTTAGAAGCCATGGAAATACATGGAAATTTTCTACACCATCTTCATCACTCACAAACCAATAGAATAATAATTATTCCAATTAAAAGCCAACTTACCATGTAAGTCAAAGATCGCAAAATGGCGACAGATGTGTAACCGAATACTGGTGGGGTGGACAGCAGAGAAACACCGAAAATTGAGTCAAATCTATTATAATCTATGCCCTTCCTGTGGGGCAATACTTCCTTAAATCTAAAACTTACTAACGAAACCACAAAGTAATGAATCACTTAAAATTAGATCAAGTAAATGAATCAATTGAAGAGTAAAAAAAATTTAAAGTTTTCCAACAAAAGAAAAATTTTTTTATGTTAGTTCAATATAAGGTCAAAGGACTGCCAAGGTACAAGGAGACCTCTTCCCCTTAGAAGGGGACAGAATGGGCAGAATTACGCTACCGGTTGGGTCCGTCCCAGGACCCACAAAATTAAACTACTATTGAGTATTAACAAAGTTTCAACAACAACAAAACAAAATAATAAAAAAAATAATTTAGATTATTTCAGATTTAAGTTGGTATAGGACAATAAATACAAAAAAGGATGGAAACCAATAAGGACCAGAACTGACACTATTATTCTACTGTGACCTTCGATAAATTTCCCAAGTCTTTTGCTAGATATATTTGAATTTGATATATTTTTCAAGAAGGAATCGCTGAATTGTTCCTCTTTTACACTGTGGAACTAATTAACTGCTCCCACAATAAATCCACTTCGGGAGTTCAAATTTAACTTCTCGACTTTAACAAACTAGTTAAATAGTTACGATACTAAAACAGTTGAAATACATCTAATCATGGAATAACACAGCAATTAAAACCGATACATTTGATCTAAAACGGTATAACATAATTAGCATTTCAATAAAACCTTAGAAAAATAGTTAAAATAATTACAATACTATAACAGTTGAAATGCATCTAATCAGGAAGTAGCACAGCAATTATAACTGATACTATCGATCTAAAACGGGATAACATATATTAGCATATTTCAATCAAACTTTAACAAAATAGTTAAAATAATTACAATACTTGTTCTGAACAAAGCTCAGGCTAGAGCTACTAGAGGACTGTAATTTACTATTCAAATTATCAAATACAAACAAGGAGCAAAATTTAATCTTCAATTTGAGCCAGGTTATTGGTACAGTTAAACTCTGCATTAATGAACAATAAAAGAGCAAAAACTCACCAGATTTAATCCAATTTTGTCTACTTGCCCTTCAAAGCCTTTATTAGGTGTTTTGGTCAGATACGAGGTGGGAAGAAATCTGGGAAAAAGATAGGTTTTTGCTTCCAGGCTGTTTTTCCGTGTTCAACTTGCAGGCTCTGTATTGTGTTTGAACAAAGCTCAAACTGGATTCTTTATAGATTCAAATCCGATTCAAATTAATTCAATTTAACACTATTTACGCTGTTATATTCAATTCACACACACTATACTCAAACAATTATCTACAAGAAATTTCCGATGGAAATTACATGACAAAATACCAATTTGATCTTGCACAACAATGGGGTGACAAAACAAGACAAACTGAATGACTGAACGACTGACGAAACAAAAAACTGAAAGTTAGGATGACAAGGCAAACAGCTGGACGATCTGCGCTTGCGCAAACAAGCCTACTATAGGCAGAACTGTAGTCAGGGATTTGGCGCTACAATTCGAATGCTCTGGCCGGACCATACCCCCCCTCTGAAAAACTATTTTTCAGCCAAGTTGCAAAACTGAAAAAACCAAGGAAAGGAAAATCCAGACATGCCAAAAAGAACAAAAAACACCAACACCAAAAAACAACACAAGGAAAAAATGCAACAAGCACAACAACTATTGAGTTGGGAGTGGACATAATTGCATTATTACTTGGTCGAACACGGAAACAATGATTACACTTAAAACACAAATACGAATAATAGAGCGAGCAGACAGTATCCAGAATTTCTGTCTGATCAAGGACAACAATAACGAAGGTCCAGTATGACAGTTCTTCTTGTGATGATAATCAATCAACATCGATACGAAAGCGTCGGATTTTGGTAAGATCATCTGATGACAAGTCTCAAATTCCAGTCCAGCATGAGACAAACGACCGCCGACGCGAATCACACCTTTATCAATGAATGGAGACAGGCGACGTAGGCACATAGAACAATCCTCTCCCTTCTCTAATTGCACAAATTCGGATGAAAAATGTATCTTCTGTACCACTTTACATAGATACCTCTCAGCAACATCGAAATCTGATTCTTCTGATTGGGGTAAGATTCGTAAGAATTTGAGAACAAGAATTACAATTCTCAAAAGACGACCATAATCTGAACAACAACCAATCAATGAATATACTGCATTGCTGTTACAATCAGGAGATTTTGTGACTGTCAACACTGACGGTTTTTTCGCCTCCGGTGGATCCACTATCTCTTCCATTTGAGTTCGGACGGGCCAATCGCATTCGTCCTCTGCTATCCATGATGGACCTGAGAGCCACAACGGAAAGTTCACAAGCTCAACTGGTGATAAACCTCTAGACAAACAGTCAGCGGGATTTTCAATTTCGGCAACATGCATCCACTCCTGTATACAAGAATCCTGTATTTTTGTGATGCGATTACCAACAAAAGTTTGCCATTTCGCGGATGGAGCATTAATCCAACACAAGGTGACTGTCGAATCAGAGAGTGTGACAATACGAGACACATGACAATGTTCACTAATAATAGTGACTACTGAATTCATGAGTTCTGCCAACAAGAGTGCCGCACACAACTCCAAACGAGGTATTGAAACAACTTTAGATGGTGCTACCTTGGACTTTGAACACAATAATACAACTCTTGGCTCCTCGCTCTCCTTCTGCGACTTCACATAGATAACTGCACCATAACCAGACAATGATGCATCACAAAAACCAATCAACTGATGTGAGAATCCTGAAACAAACCAACATGACATGGAACAGCAAATTTCAATAATAGAGGCAACTCTTTTTGACAATTCTCCCAAAGAGTGCATATAGACTCAGGCGGCTTCTCGTCCCAATCCACTCCTAATTTCCACAGTTTCTGGACAAGACATTTTAGAAATAATGTAAACGGTGACAAGAAACCAAGTGGATCATAGATACGAGCCATCACTGACAGAATAGAACGCTTAGTAGCGATGACCTCACCACACTTGACTGAAAACTGAAACAGATCAGTACTAGGTTGCCAATTCAATCCCAAAATAGCCAAGGAATTGTCTGCTTCGAAATCCTTGTACAAAAACGATTTCTCTTCCTCCGAGAATTTCTCCAACATTGATGGTGAATTTGAAGTCCACTTTGTGAGCGAGAAACCTCCTCCCTCAAACAGCTGCTTGGACTGACGATACAGCTCCGCGGCCTCTGACTCTGTGGCGACAGATGTGACTAAGTCGTCCATGAACATGTCTCTTGGTATTCTCGCCTTGGCTGCTGGAAAACGATTTCCATCCTCCTCTACAAGCTGGTGGACGGTGCGAAGCGCCAAATATGGAGAACTTGAAACACCAAAAACAACACAATTGAGCTGATAAAATTCGATCGGATCCTCTGGCGAAAATCTCCACAATACATGCTGATAATGATGGCAGGAATCCTCCACTAATATCTGTCGATACATTTGTTTAATGTCGGCAGTTAGTGCGATTGGGAACAAACGAAAATTAACTAACAAAACAAAAATGTCAGTCTGCAATTTGGGACCAGCATGAAGAACCTGGTTCAATGACAAACCCGATGATGTTCTGGAACCAGCATCAAATACAATTCGAATGGGCGTGGTAGTGCTGCTTGCTTTCACGATGGCGTGATGCGGTATGTAGTAACCACCTCGGTCTGTCTGATCTGCTACAAACGACATGTGACCCTGATGTAGGTAATCGATCAATATTTCATGATATGAAATACGAGTATTGCTGTCAAGCTCTAGTCGTCTCTCCAAAGTCAGCAGTCTGCGTTCGGCGACAGCATACGAATCTCCCAAGCTGCTGGGCGGCTCCGCAAATGACAAGGCAACAACAAAACGACCAGAATTCACACGATAACAGACTTCCGAAAATTTACCTCACACTCCAACTCTTCCGGTTTCAGTTGACAGCTTGGTGCAGGGCACGATTCCAACTCCCAAAAACGTTCCACAAAACTATCCAACGATGGACTACTAACGAATGGACTACAGATGGCTGTAAAACAATTCGACACATTCTTTGTTGAAGTGAGAATCGGCGCTCTCCCCATCAGAATGTGACCAAAGACACTATTAACAGTCATCAATTCGTGCGATTCACCTGTACTAGGACTCCCACGCAGCAAGTGAGGAACTAACTCCGCACCAATGATGCCATCTATTCTACTAGGAAGGTAGAATTTGTCGTCAGCCAGTGTGAGATTTTCAAGATGGTGAAGTTTGGATCTGTCGATTTCACAAGAAGGCAACTTGTCGATGACTTTATCTACCACTGTGGCATCCATCGAAAACTTGATGGTAGGATCCAACTTCAACTGAATCGACACACAAGTACGACCTCGAACTTCACTAGTACCACCACCGAATCCACGAACAACGGTTTTCATGGGCTGGAATGGTAGTCTCAAACGCCGACACAATTTGGCTGTAACAAAATGACACTGACTCCCGGTGTCAACCAAGAAACGAACATTACAAAGCTGATCATGACAATCTCGAACATGTGCAGTGATGGTCGACAACACAATGGTCGAATTTTCTACATCGTTGGATGTAGAACAACAACTAATAGGTGATGTGCCACCTGCCTTGGAGTTCGACAGGATGCAACACCTTCATTGGAACTTGATCTGGAAAAGTGCAATAAAGAATGATGAGATTCTCGACATTGAGCACACTGAGTTTTACTACGACAATTTTTACTCAAATGATCCACATCAAGACAACGAAAACAACAAAACTTTCCTTTAATCAAACAATAACGATCCCAAGGAGTCATTTTCAAGAAACTAGCACAATCTACTAACCGATGACCCGTTTTTGAGCACTTCAGACAATTGGGCTTTTTACTAGATGCATCGTTAGATGAATCATTAGATTGAACCACAAACACCTTTGATTTATTATCCTTTTTGTGCTTCATATTAAACGATTCAGTCTGTTTCTCATCAGAAGGAAGAGTCTTAATTTGCTTTTCAATGAATTTGACATAATCGGCATAAGTTGGCATAGCCTTGTCATGGACGGCCGATTCAAAATTTCTATGAGAGCTTGGATCCAGCAATCTCAAGCCATGATAGAGGAATATCGAGTCTGACAAATCAGTGAGTCGCAATCTCTTCACTGCATTGATTGAACTGAAAAACCCATCCAAAATCGCTATACAACCTGCTTTTGATTCTGATTTTATTGGACGAAATTCAAAAATTTGTTTGAAATAGGCATCGACTTGCACCCGTGGATCGTTATAGTGGGTCAATAATGCCTGCCAAATTATTTGATAATTATTAGCCAATGGTGGCAAATGACGACAAATATTTGCTGCTTGTCCAGTAAGTCTACTTACAAGATATTGGACCTTCTGCTGATCGTTCAAACTCTTGTTGTCATGTACCAATGCCTTAAATAGTTCATAAAACACCGACCATTGAGTCTGGTTCCCATCAAATTTTGGAAGGTCGATTTTGGGCAGTACTGACTCGGACACGACCGGCTGTGCACTAGGTGCTGAAGCTGCCGAAGATTGAGCAATAGCATCAGTCGCCTCTCTCTGTTTGAGAGTGTTAGCCGCAACTTCAATATACTGAAACAGATCTAGATGTGAGTCATTGAATACTACAACATGGTCTTTATTCAACTCAAGTTCCAACTCATTAACCACTAATTCTGTCTTTTCATAATCTGAAATGGTCTGAGACACCTGAGGATACAACACTAAAAATTGCTCAGCAACTTTTGGATCAGAGACATTTTTAGACAGGTCATAAATTTTTTGCAATCTGGCATACAATTGTTCCAGTTTAGCGTGATGCACCCTGATTTGTTTCTGTAATTTTGTAAAATTTAATTTCAGACAAATACAAATTGACAAGAAACCTTGCTCTTAGAACAAGGCTACAACAAACTAAGTTGAGCATGGATCAGACCATTCTCAACATGCCAAGACTGGACAAAGACGAAACTGCTTAAATCCAATGTGTGTGAATTAATCAACAAATTACAAATTTAAATTCATCACGGTTCGGAGGCCCAGAAATGTTCTGAACAAAGCTCAGGCTAGAGCTACTAGAGGACTGTAATTTACTATTCAAATTATCAAATACAAACAAGGAGCAAAATTTAATCTTCAATTTGAGCCAGGTTATTGGTACAGTTAAACTCTGCATTAATGAACAATAAAAAGAGCAAAAACTCACCAGATTTAATCCAATTTTGTCTACTTGCCCTTCAAAGCCTTTATTAGGTGTTTTGGTCAGATTCGAGGTGGGAAGAAATCTGGGAAAAAGATAGGTTTTCGCTTCCAGGCTGTTTTTCCGTGTTCAACTTGCAGGCTCTGTATTGTGTTTGAACAAAGCTCAAACTGGATTCTCTATAAATTCAAATCCAATTCAAATTAATTCAATTTAACACTATTTACGCTGTTATATTCAATTCACACACACTATACTCAAACAATTATCTACAAGAAATTTCCGATGGAAATTACATGACAAAATACCAATTTGATCTTGCACAACAATGGGGTGACAAGACAAGACAAACTGAATGACTGAATGACTGACGAAACAAAAAACTGAAAGTTAGGATGACAAGGCAAACAGCTGGACGATCTGCGCTTGCGCAAACAAGCCTACTATAGGCAGAACTGTAGTCAGGGATTTGGCGCTACAATTCGAATGCTCTGGCCGGATCATACCCCCCCTCTGAAAAACTATTTTTCAGCCAAGTTGCAAAACTGAAAAAACCAAGGAAAGGAAAATCCAGACATGCCAAAAAGAACAAAAACACCAACACCAAAAAACAACACAAGGAAAAATGCAACAAGCACAACAACTATTGAGTTGGGAGTGGACATAATTGCATTATTACTAGGTCGAAAACGGAAACAATAATTACACTTAAAAACACAAATACGAATAATAGAACGAGCAGACAGTATCCAGAATTTTTGTCTGATCAAGGACAACAATAATGAAGGTCCAGTATGACAGTTCTTCTTGTGATGATAATCAATCAACATTGATACGAAAGCGTCAGATTTTGGTAAGATCATCTGATGACAAGTCTCAAATTCCAGTCCAGCATGAGACAAACGACCGCCGACGCGAATCACACCTTTATCAATGAATGGAGACAGGCGACGTAGGCACATAGAACAATCCTCTCCCTTCTCTAATTGCACAAATTTGGATGAAAAATGTATCTTCTGTACCACTTTACATAGATACCTCTCAGCAACATCGAAATCTGATTCTTCTGATTGGGGTAAGATTCGTAAGAATTGAGAATAAGAATTACAATTCTCAAAAGACGACCATAATCTGAACAACAACCAATCAATGAATATACTGCATTGCTGTTACAATCAGGAGATTTTGTGACTGTCAACACTGACGGTTTTTTTGCCTCCGGTGGATCCACTATCTCTTCCATTTGAGTTCGGACGGGCCAATCGCATTCGTCCTCTGCTATCCATGATGGACCTGAGAGCCACAACGGAAAGTTCACAAGCTCAACTGGTGATAAACCTCTAGACAAACAGTCAGCGGGATTTTCAATTTCGGCAACATGCATCCACTCCTGTATACAAGAATCCTGTATTTTTGCGACGCGATTACCATCAAAAGTTTGCCATTTCGCGGATGGAGCATTAATCCAACACAAGGTGACTGTCGAATCAGAGAGTGTGACAATACGAGACACATGACAATGTTCACTAATAATAGTGACTACTGAATTCATGAGTTCTGCCAACAAGAGTGCCGCACACAACTCCAAACAAGGTATTGAAACAACTTTAGATGGTGCTACCTTGGACTTTGAACACAATAATACAACTCTTGGCTCCTCGCTCTCCTTCTGCGACTTCACATAGATAACTGCACCATAACCAGACAATGATGCATCACAAAAACCAATCAAACTGATGTGAGAATCCTGAAACAAACCAACATGACATGGAACAGCAAATTTCAATAATAGAGGCAACTCTTTTTGACAATTCTCCCAAAGAGTGCATATAGACTCAGGCGGCTTCTCGTCCCAATCCACTCCTAATTTCCACAGTTTCTGGACAAGACATTTTAGAAATAATGTAAACGGTGACAAGAAACCAAGTGGATCATAGATACGAGCCATCACTGACAGAATAGAACGCTTAGTAGCGATGACCTCACCACACTTGACTGAAAACTGAAACAGATCAGTACTAGGTTGCCAATTCAATCCCAAAATAGCCAAGGAATTGTCTGCTTCGAAATCCTTGTACAAAAACGATTTCTCTTCCTCCGAGAATTTCTCCAACATTGATGGTGAATTGAAGTCCACTTTGTGAGCGAGAAACCTCCTCCCTCAAACAGCTGCTTGGACTGACGATACAGCTCCGCGGCCTCTGACTCTGTGGCGACAGATGTGACTAAGTCGTCCATGAACATGTCTCTTGGTATTCTCGCCTTGGCTGCTGGAAAACGATTTCCATCCTCCTCAACAAGCTGGTGGACGGTGCGAAGCGCCAAATATGGAGAACTTGAAACACCAAAAACAACACAATTGAGCTGATAAAATTCGATCGGATCCTCCGGCGAAAATCTCCACAATACATGCTGATAATGATGGCAGGAATCCTCCACTAATATCTGTCGATACATTTGTTTAATGTCGGCAGTTAGTGCGATTGGGAACAAACGAAAATTAACTAACAAAACAAAAATGTCAGTCTGCAATTTGGGACCAGCATGAAGAACCTGGTTCAATGACAAACCCGATGATGTTCTGGAACCAGCATCAAATACAATTCGAATGGGCGTGGTAGTGCTGCTTGCTTTCACGATGGCGTGATGCGGTATGTAGTAACCACCTCGGTCTGTCTGATCTGCTACAAACGACATGTGACCCTGATGTAGGTAATCGATCAATATTTCATGATATGAAATACGAGTATTGCTGTCAAGCTCTAGTCGTCTCTCCAAAGTCAGCAGTCTGTGTTCGGCGACAGCATACGAATCTCCCAAGCTGCTGGGCGGCTCCGCAAGTGACAAGGCAACAACAAAACGACCAGAATTCACACGATGAACAGACTTCCGAAAATTTACCTCACACTCCAACTCTTCCGGTTTCAGTTGACAGCTTGGTGCAGGGCACGATTCCAACTCCCAAAAACGTTCCACAAAACTATCCAATGATGGACTACTAACGAATGGACTACAGATGGCTGTAAAACAATTCGACACATTCTTTGTTGAAGTGAGAATCGGCGCTCTCCCCATCAGAATGTGACCAAAGACACTATTAACAGTCATCAATTCGTGCGATTCACCTGTACTAGGACTCCCACGCAGCAAGTGAGGAACTAACTCCGCACCAATGATGCCATCTATTCTACTAGGAAGGTAGAATTTGTCATCAGCCAGTGTGAGATTTTCAAGATGGTGAAGTTTGGATCTGTCGATTTCACAAGAAGGCAACTTGTCGATGACTTTATCTACCACTGTGGCATCCATCGAAAACTTGATGGTAGGATCCAACTTCAACTGAATCGACACACAAGTACGACCTCGAACTTCACTAGTACCACCACCGAATCCACGAACAACGGTTTTCATGGGCTGGAATGGTAGTCTCAAACGCCGACACAATTTGGCTGTAACAAAATGACACTGACTCCCGGTGTCAACCAAGAAACGAACATCACAAAGCTGATCATTACAATCTCGAACATGTGCAGTGATGGTCGACAACACAATGGTCGAATTTTCTACATCGTTGGATGTAGAACAACAACTAATAGGTGATGTGCCACCTGCCTTGGAGTTCGACAAGGATGCAACACCTTCATTGGAACTTGATCTGGAAAAGTGCAATAAAGAATGATGAGATTCTCGACATTGAGCACACTGAGTTTTACTACGACAATTTTTACTCAAATGATCCACATCAAGACAACGAAAACAACAAAACTTTCCTTTAATCAAACAATAACGATCCCAAGGAGTCATTTTCAAGAAACTAGCACAATCTACTAACCGATGACCCGGTTTTGAGCACTTCAGACAATTGGGCTTTTTACTAGATGCATCGTTAGATGAATCATTAGATTGAACCACAAACACCTTTGATTTATTATCCTTTTTGTGCTTCATATTAAACGATTCAGTCTGTTTCTCATCAGAAGGAAGAGTCTTAATTTGCTTTTCAATGAATTTGACATAATCGGCATAAGTTGGCATAGCCTTGTCATGGACGGCCGATTCAAAATTTCTACGAGAGCTTGGATCCAGCAATCTCAAGCCATGATAGAGGAATATCGAGTCTGACAAATCAGTGAGTCGCAATCTCTTCACTGCATTGATTGAACTGAAAAACCCATCCAAAATCGCAATACAACCTGCTTTTGATTCTGATTTTATTGGACGAAATTCAAAAATTTGTTTGAAATAGGCATCGACTTGCACCCGTGGATCGTTATAGCGGGTCAATAATGCCTGCCAAATTATTTGATAATTATTAGCCAATGGTGGCAAATGACGACAAATATTTGCTGCTTGTCCAGTAAGTCTACTTACAAGATATTGGACCTTCTGCTGATCGTTCAAACTCTTGTTGTCATGTACCAATGCCTTAAATAGTTCATAAAACACCGACCATTGAGTCTGGTTCCCATCAAATTTGGAAGGTCGATTTTGGGCAGTACTGACTCGGACACGACCGGCTGTGCACTAGCTGCTGAAGCTGCCGAAGATTGAGCAATAGCATCAGTCGCCTCTCTCTGTTTGAGAGTGTTAGCCGCAACTTCAATATACTGAAACAGATCTAGATGTGAGTCATTGAATGCTACAACATGGTCTTTATTCAACTCAAGTTCCAACTCATTAGCCACTAATTCTGTCTTTTCATAATCTGAAATGGTCTGAGACACCTGAGGATACAACACTAAAAATTGCTCAGCAACTTTTGGATCAGAGACATTTTTAGACAGGTCATAAATTTTTTGCAATCTGGCATACAATTGTTCCAGTTTAGTGTGATGCACCCTGATTTGTTTCTGTAATTTTTCCTCCATCTTGAACTCATACACAAAACAATTCAGCCCCGACAATACAAAACAACAGACAATAAAACAAGAATGAGTTCAAAACTAAATGGAAGGAAGAATCACGACTAGTAAGTTATCAAAGTTAAACTTTGATTATCAATTCACAAGATAAGTTACTGCTGAAGACAAAACTGTATGATTAGATAATGTTCTTCCAACAACTCACAAACAAACAATAACTTGTTGAATTGAACAAACAAAATCATGCTGTGATTAACCTTCACTAACATGTATAACAAAATGGACAATACAAATTTCCAACAAACAAACAAATTCCCGAAAAGAGCACAATGAGCCTAGTTTCAGGAAAATTACAATTTTAACTGAAATAAATTTAATTTCAGACAAATACAAATTGACAAGAAACCTTGCTCTTAGAACAAGGCTACAACAAACTAAGTTGAGCATGGATCAGACCATTCTCAACATGCCAACACTGGACAAAGACGAAACTGCTTAAATCCAATGTGTGTGAATTAATCAACAAATTACAAATTTAAATTCATCACGGTTCGGAGGCCCAGAAATGTTCTGAACAAAGCTCAGGCTAGAGCTACTAGAGGACTGTAATTTACTATTCAAATTATCAAATACAAACAAGGAGCAAAATTTAATCTTCAATTTGAGCCAGGTTATTGGTACAGTTAAACTCTGCATTAATGAACAATAAAAAGAGCAAAAACTCACCAGATTTAATCCAATTTTGTCTACTAGCCCTTCAAAGCCTTTATTAGGTGTTTTGGTCAGATTCGAGGTGGGAAGAAATCTGGGAAAAAGATAGGTTTTCGCTTCCAGGCTGTTTTTCCGTGTTCAACTTGCAGGCTCTGTATTGTATTTGAACAAAGCTCAAACTGGATTCTTTATAAATTCAAATCCAATTCAAATTAATTCAATTTAACACTATTTACGCTGTTATATTCAATTCACACACACTATACTCAAACAATTATCTACAAGAAATTTCTGATGGAAATTACATGACAAAATACCAATTTGATCTTGCACAACAACGGGGTGACAAGACAAGACAAACTGAATGACTGAACGACTGAGGAAACAAAAAACTGAAAGTTAGGATGACAAGGCAAACAGCTGGACGATCTGCGCTTGCGCAAACAAGCCTACTATAGGCAGAACTGTAGTCAGGGATTTGGCGCTACAATTCGAATGCTCTGGCCGGACCAATACTATAACAGTTGAAATGCATCTAATCAGGAAGTAGCATGGCAATTATAACTGATACTATCGATCTAAAACGGGATAACATATATTAGCATTTCAATCAAACTTTAACAAAATAGTTAAAATAATTACAATACTATAACAGTTGAAATGCATCTAATCAGGAAATAGCACAGCAATTATAACTGATACTATCGATCTAGAATGGGATAACATAATTATATTAGCATTTCAATCAAACTTTAACAGCCAAATTTTCAGAAAATTACAAGAAATCAAAAACTTAATTATGTGAAATAGATATCTTGTCTCCTACTACTAGAGCAAAATTAGTGAGGTCGCTCAACCAATCAATCGTTTGCTCTACAAATCATATTAGCAAATGTTGTCTTATTTCACCCTAACTTAATTCCTTATTTAACTATAATCTAACCTCAAATTTAGTTCTCAAATATAATTGAATACATTCTTTTGCTTAAATAACCTAACAAATTTACACTGGAGAAGAACGTGCCGGCTGTAACTCTGAGTGTCACAGGTTACAAAGTTTAAGTTTGAAATTTAAAATAAAAAATAGGTTGCTCAAATTTTGAATAATGTTCCTCCGAAAAACAGAAGTGAAAAATAGTTTTGAATTTCAGTCACTCACCCCACACCAACACAATCGCGACCTCCATCTCCACTAAGGAACCCATCCTTCAATCTCGAGAGCTGCCCACTGACTGACCAAGAGCTCACCGAAATTTTCCACAGGTTGTGGAAAACTCTTGGCAACCTGGTCCGTAAGCTGGCGCCCTCAAACGATTCATCAGGGAATTATCAGTCAAAAAGAAAATGAATAAGAACATTAATTTTCTTTCCGAGTGACAATTACACAGTGGAATTGTCGTGGACTGCAACTAGGAAGACAGCATTGACCGCTGAGGCAGCAGTTCTGCTGCCTACATCGACCGATGCCATTCAAAGTACAGCCGGCACATTCTTCTTTACAATAATTAATACCTCTAATCTTATGACTAACTTAAAACTAAATTGTCTTCCACACTCTCACATAGCTCCCTCCTCCAGAGAAGAGCTGGTCCTCCAGCTCTGGTAAGTCGGTACCTGATGTGGTCACTCAGATGTGGTCATCCTGCAGCTGGGATTCCCTCAGCTGCCTCACAATTGCCTCCACTGAGGTGTTAGGTGCACCACCAGGTGGTGTGGCCACAGCGATGTCATCCTTGGCAGATCCCTCAACCCCAGTCTGGCTTTGAACTCCAAGGCCTCTGTGTAGATGTCGTCTCATAAGGATGGCGGCCAGGAAGGTTGCCACCAGTGCGCCTCCTCCAAGAATCAGCCCCCATGCTGTTCTGGAACCATTGTTCTGTTCCTGGTCCCACCTCTCCAGTTGTTGTTGGAATTCCTCAAATGGCACCTCAGGCAGTCCAGCTGGCCCTTGCCAGTATGAACCTCTCCGCATCACTTGTTGCAGCAGGTGTTGCACCTCCTTGGTGCTTGGCTGGCCTTGAGTGGTCAGGATCAAAGCAGTAGGTGCAGCCAAGGTGTTTATCCGCTTGTCCAGGTGCACCTTGCCCACCTGCCGGGTTGCTGGCAGCAGTTCGTAATGATCGGTGGACATCATGCACCCAGCATGTGCCTTCGCCTCCCTGAGCCCATGGATTATGGTGTGTGTGACTTCTGATTTGCCGCCATGGCGACAATGTGAGTTGAGACGTCTCTCTCCTTGGATGCTGTAGACCCAGGTCTGTCGTGGGATGTCCCACACCCAGGTATCAGGTGGAGTGCCCAGGATAGCAGTTCTGGGGCAGAGTTGCAAGATGTCATCAGCCTATCCTAGGTACAGGGCACTCAAACAGGATAGATGATGTCTCTTGAAGATGGTCAGTTCAGCTGGGCAGATGGTCGGTTCTCCTGAAGAACACCTGGCCAGGTATTTGGTGTCTGGTTCGGCATACCGCTACTGGTCCTCACTCAGCAGTAACAACTCTCCATCCAGATGGAACCGGGTCGCTAAATTGGTCACAGGATCATAAACTGGTAGTGCATGCGCGTGAAACAAGGTAAAGCGTCTACCTGCTGCTGTTAAAGGAAGATCTACAAACACTTTGATTGAACCTAAGATGGACATGGCTCGTGTCTGTGCAGCCTGGTAGTATGGGTAAGCCTCCTCTGCACCCGCGATCAGCCCCAGTTCCTGTGGTAAACTTGAGCGAACCCTTACAAGCAAAGCTCTCATCTCTGAAGGAGATATCAAGCCAACACTTAATTTACCCTGTGACACCTTTTCAAGAGCGGCTAACAAATTATTCAAGTCACTTAAACTTAACATAATGGCTAACTCTAAGTCCTGTAGTTTGGCTGTTACATTCACAAAAGTCTTAAGTATTACTTCACTATCGCTAACCTTATGATCTATATTATCAATCCATTTTGCAAAGATTTCTGTACTCTCTTCCAGTTTCTCTGTCATTTGTTTGATGTTGGCAGAGTTCATTTCTGCTCGCCTTGTCAACTTCCTTGTCACTGTCAGCATTTCCTTCTGCAGGTGAATCACCTCCATTCAATTCAATTCAATTCAATTCGTTTATTTCCACTTGGCATACAATACATGTACATATTTATATTTGATATTCAACAAAATAAGAATCACAATTTTACATAAACAGTAGAGAGAACATATTGATTGAGTGGAATTCCCCCAGTAAGACTATGCGTCTGAGATTGGGGGACAGTTCCTGCAAGCAGTATTATTCACTAAGTAGTTATAATTATGGTATTATATTTACTATAAATTACAATATGTGTAATTAAAATTACACAACTAAGATCCAGATAACAGTAGGTGAATTATAAGTGACAACATAATATAGTGTTGGGCGTAGCTTGATATCTAGAGTGGGAGAGCAAGAGGACCCAAAAACCGGAGGTAATTTATTGTTTTATAAGCCTCTATTATGTTTTGAAACTCTAAATACTTGAACGTAAGGTATGAGTGTATAAATGAATTTAGAATTTCGAAATATTAATGTATAAAGTTATTCCCCAATGCATTTACTCTTGCTAGGTGTAAGGTGAGTGAATTAGCCTCTCAGCTCCAATCCAGCCTATGCTGAAGAGCCATTTCATCAACGAGCTTTTAAAAATCATATTGCTGCTGCTCTCGGCCTCCCTCACAATATCTGGAACATTCCTGTATAAAATCTGAGCTAAATAGTATGGTGATTTGAGTTCAGTTCCAGTATCAATCTAGGTATATAATATCCATGGTTGTTCCTATGTCGTGTTTGATAATTATGTTCGATATTGATGAATAGATCTGCTTTATGTTTCCTAATATAACTGAGTAATGTTTTGATGTATAGTTGTCTGATGTTGAGCACAAAGAAGTCTGAGAACAGCAGCACTGTGGGGTATCTTGATTCCTCTGGTTGGTGTGTTCCAACATCACCTCTCCTTCATTGTCCTCTGGTTGGTGTGTTCCAGGCTCAATCGAAGGTGGTCAAATCATCCCTTTCAGCTGTCCCAAATATTACACGTAATAATTTCCCTCCAATGTTGAGGAGTCCCCTCCTTTCTCGGCCGGTTGGTAGAAGCTCCATCAAGGTCTACCCGGCCTCCTCCAGCTGCTGCCCAGATTGCAGCAGCCTCCTCAGGAACCCTTCATGCACCCCGAGATTGGGAATACGTTCGGTTGCCTTCCACAAAGTCTGTTGGGTGTCTTCGATACGCAGGCGTAGATTTGTGATTCCCTGACAAATCTCTGTGATGTTGAGCGATACAATGATCCTCCAACGGGATCAACAGTCTCTGTGCTCAACAGTCTCTAATTTATTGAAAGGTTCCCATACATATGACTCACCCGGTATGATTACTAACTTATAATGATTAGCTCATGTGGACATCACCCATAGAAGAGAATTGTTTCACTTTATATTCTGTTTTAAATTAATCAAAATTGAGACTTACTTAGATTTCTCTTTGCTGGTAAACCGAGTTTTTGGAAACTTCAGCCAGTATTTGATTACTGTATGTCTATGTCTTTTCTTTTGTGTTGGAAAATTTCATCACCACAGCTCCTATCAGAGATGAAACAAAAGTTTACTTACAATTAAACATATTTCAAATAATATTTTTTGACTAGAAAATTGGAAAAACACACATGTTGCAAACACACAGTCTCACTCTTTCTTATTATATAAAATATATATTGCTAAAATGAGAGGACTACACCGATAGTTTTTCTAAATTGGATAAGATATAAGCTGTTAATATAAATAAATGAATCAATTGCTTGCTGGAAAAAGTTTAAATAAAGCCTGCCGGTCCAGAAAAAACAACTGATAAATTTTAATCTATCAATCCACAGTCATATATTATTGATATTAATTCATTATAATAACATGAGTGTAGTAGATTAGTTTGTGGTGACTTCAATTACTTAGGCTAGGCTAAATGAAACGTTTTGTTACACATTTAAATTATATGTACCAGCATATAACCCTGGAATGTGTCTGCCTAGAATATAATAATCATCTCATTTCCAGCAATGATAAATTCAAGAGGCTTTTCTATTTATGCCTGAATAATACAGTATTCAGTGTTGTGTTATAAGGTTATGTTATGTGTGGCCTATAATAGTCTTTCGAAAAGATTATCATTTAAATATAAGTATTTAGACCTATAATAAATTTATTCTTTCATTTTATGGTACCTTACAACAATAAAAACAAAATCACTCGACTTACCTATATTTCCTGGATAAAATCACAAAAATTACAGTCTACGAAACTCATTCCAGAAACCGTTGGTCCTTTGCAAAATTCATTGTGCTTGTGCATCGTGTCATGATCATTCTATCGATAGACCCAAAATGTCAATATAATATTATCAATACATCCATAAATAATAATTATCGACTATTGATAATTACATATTCTCAAACGTCATCTACATCTTTGTTTGGAAATGCATTATTCAAATTACATAGTTTAAATAGTAAAAGTAGAATACAATCCTGATTTCTACATTTTTGAATGCAATAAAATCAGTTTTCCCCGGGAAAAAAGTTAGAATTAGTTTGATATATAGATTCTTAAGACTCTGATATTTCCATTTCACAGTATCAATATTATTGATAATATATCAATATTTTCATTTAATACCATAGTAATGGTGGCAATTTCAAAATTATTATTGACAATGTTACTGTTATTAAAACATTTGATATTAATTTCAGGTGGAGATTATTGATTTTTTATGGGGGGACATTTGTGCTTGACACTGAAATAATGTTGGGAACGATAAAATAGTAGGTTGTTATTATTTGAATTGAAACCCCAAAAATCATTTCAAAGTCTGTGTAGTTCCGGATACTGCATGATTTTCCTCATAAACTGTGATCTAATTTGAAAAAGTGTTTTAACTTTTCCAATTTTGAATGGAATCATTTAAAATTCTAGGACAAGGTTGATAATATGAACAGAAACATTCATGAATTTTTTCAGAATTTTTAATGATGAACCAAATTTTTTTTTCAAATTTTGATGAATCAGTCATCAAAAATAGATTGTTCCAGGAAAATTGAAAATCTGCCAAAAATATTCAAAGTTTTTAACTGCATTTAAAATTACCTCAAAAGGTCTACTATATATTGTTAACGGTGCCCTGTAGACGAATTTTGCAAGAGGCAAAAGTGCTGGAAATTCTTTTCTATACCAGAATTGATTAACAGAAAGCTTAATGTGAGACTTTTTTGGAAAATTCAAAAAAATTTCCAAAAAAAATTTAATTGACATGAAATTTTTTTATCCTGATAATGGTGTGTTGTAAACGATTTCGCAACAGATAGAAAGGGGTTGAAATTTGATTTTTCATCCGAACTGTTGGTCAGAAAGCCTAAATTGAGAGTTGAAAAAATGTTTGATTTTCACTTTTAACATTTTCACTTTTTATTCATGTAAAGAAACGTGATTTTCACATTGTGTGTTAACATGGGTAATATCATCCTGAGGGCTCAGAAACCTGTCCTTTTTGATATCAATGAAGATTTTATATAATCAATAGAAGCTCATTGACTGTATTTACCATGATTTCTATTTGTTTGTATTTACTTCTAATGATACCCAGCATTTACTTTTATTGATATCACTAAAAGTACAGTGATAACAATAGATTTTCGTTGACTGTATTTACCATTATTTCTATTGATATCTATGAGCACCTACTGATATCATGACTGTATTTACAGTGATGTGTATTGATATCCATGAACTCCTATTGATATCACTAAACTTGTAGTGATATCAATATAAGTTCATTGACTGTATTTACCGTGATTTCTATTGGTATCCATGGATTTCTATTGATATCCATGAGCTTCTATTGATATCACTAAACTTGCAGTGATATCAATATAAGTTCATTGACTGTATTTACCGTGATTTCTATTGGTATCCATGAACTTCTATTGATATCACTAAACTTGTAGTGATATCAATATAAGTTCATTGACTGTATTTACCGTGATTTCTATTGGTATCCATGGATTTCTATTGATATCCATGAGCACATATTGATATCCATGAGCATATATTGATATCAATAGAGTTTTTCTATCGATTTCTATGGATCTCTTCCACTAGGGTGAGCCTACGTCAAACTCCAACCTCTCGGCTGGCAAACGCCGGCTTGCCATAAGAATTACATACAAAACACCACGTCAAATATCACTTCCTCACATAAAAACCGCTGTATTGATAAAAAATATGAATATGCTATTCAATTCAGAAAGAAACAAGCTCCACATCAATGTGTATTTTGAAAACATTAATTCATTTCGAAAAGTGTAGAAAGTCCTTGAATCTATCACTATATTCAATCGGTAAAACCTATTCATATTTGTGAAAAGGCTGGTAACTTATTTGTTTTGGACTTATTTTAAACAATAATATGACAGAATGAAGCGAACTTATTTAATTTTATGCTGATCATCCAATAATATTTAAAAATGATAGTTTCTTATTTGACAATCGTTTGTGAAAATTGATAGTTATATCATTGCCCGGAATGCTAGTTGCAAGCATTTGTATTAATGATATTTGTTTAAGACTTTATTAATTGACATATACCTAGAACAAATTTAGCGAAATCATGGAACTGTTCACCATGGTTACAAGTTATTTTTAGAACGTTGAACTGTCTGGTTACTAATAATTATTTCAGTTGTCTACTGGAAAGCATAGTGCCAACACGTTGCTCTTGTACTGTGTTTTTGTTTCTGCTCAGTGCAGTATTATTATTATTATTCACGATTATTAGTATATTTTATTGATTATTTTCATGGGACACAAATTTACAAAGGAAATACCATATATTATTCACGGTAGTATGATATTTTTTATTTCATTTTGTCCATGGGATACTTATGAATGCAAAAAACACTTGTGTAAAGCAAGAATAGATCCTAATTATAATTTAAATAGTTCAACAAATTATAACTTCAAATAATATAACATTAATTATTCATGAAATTATTCAACTACCTTACAGTACAGTAGTGTAATGCACTTTATTTTTTGATAAAATAACAGCATTTAAGTCATTAAAAGTCATGATTATCTATTTTTTTATCATAATTAGGATAAATAAAAATCTTTATAATGGTTAAATGATGTTCATATATTCTTAGGGCTTATCTAGACTGTTTATTTTTGTGATAAAGCTAGGCAACCGTTGATGGGTTCGCATTGCTATGTTTCAGGAGTTGTTGATAAAATAACGTTAATATCCTGAAATTCCTAAAGAAGCTGTTAGTTCTTTCCACAGACTTCATAAGGATAAAATTTCTAAATGAGAATAGAATCTGTTCAAGAGAAAGAACTAGAACGATGCAGAAAAAACTAATAGAAAGTACAAAAACGTATTTGAAATGGTATTATCAAATCAAATTGTGTGTTCAAACGATTTGTTTTAGACTAGCCGGTAACATTTATAGGATTTTTACTGAAAATAAGTTTGATATGGTTTCAAAGGGGATAAAATGCTGAACATTTTGATGTCAATCACTTCTATATAAAGTTGATGGTTGATTTGCTATGAGGGCTCAAAGTTTGGCATTTTTACATTTGAATGCATGCTAAGCCGGGGTGAGAGGTCGCAGCATGACGTCACACCATAGCAGGCTGCGTTCTCCACGCGTCTTATGTGATCAAGGCAACCTACTATTATACTATTCTTGAGTGTAAACCACCTGAATCAACCCATTTTTTTTCAATTATAAGGAAATAGCAGTATCATCAAAGGCCAATGACATACATAAATACGTACACAAAATTCATCATTAGTAAATTATTATTATTGATCATGTTTTCAAAGTATAAAAATAAAAATCCAAGAAAATATTTGACTTACAGATAGAAAATTGAATTGTCCAATATGTTGTGAAATGAAAATAGTCCATTCAATAAACTTATTTGTGAATAAAACAATCATGTCAAAAAGGCTTTCTTTTATGAAAAATGGCGGCTGATAAGTAATAAAACTTAAAACAACACTTTCTTGATGAATAACGGAACACATTGAAAAACTGATTATTTATTTAGTAATCTGTTTGGTACTTTTTACATTTCATTTCAAAAGATGCTCCCGAAATGCTCCCCTTATTCTCTCGTTTGACAGTGAGCCACACTGTCATAAATGTAAATGAGATGTCCTTATGAAGGTCTAAGTCAACCACTTTTGAGGGGTTGAAATTCATTTATGTATGTCAAAAGGTAGAGTATTCGACCAATAACTTATCCTGAAAGTTACAGTATGTATATCAGTCTCCAAATTATAAATGTTTTTAAGCTACATAATCAGCATTCTGAGAATTGATTACCGAGAAATTTTATATTTTACTCATAATAACCTATTAAGTTATCCCACTAAACTGTATATTTCATATTTTACAGGACCAAGAGCAGAGAGACTACGCCTCATGAAGCTCAAATCGAGGACGATAGCAGTTCAAAGTAAAAATATATTATTAGTTATAAATTGAAAGTTCAATTTTTGTAATATTTAATAAAAATCATTGCATTTTATTGAAAATAATGTTTTCTTATTTACATTTTTTGCTCATATAGATATACCTACTCTGAAGTTAAGCTTTAAAGAAAATAAACTATTATAGATATTAATATATAATATTTAATATTTTAATAGATATTCAAAGTAATAATTGATTTGTTACTCAGATGTTTATGAGCTGTATTCCATTTGAGGTGTTGCAAGCATAGAGGGCTGTTTGAACTAGAGCAGATTTGATTCAATTAATTTATCAAATGGCGAGTGACTCATACACTGCTCCCTCTCAGGACAGTCTGCAAGCTGTTATTGGTTAGCAGAGGTCGATCTCGACTCAATCAATACAGCTACAGAGACAGTTTATAGACTGCCCTGACAGGAGAGAATGAATAAGTAATTTGCCATTCACAGGAGAATTTTAAGGAATATTTCAATTTGAATAATATTAAAAATATAAAATATATATTAATGATCTGATTGAAGGCCAGTGCAATCCAATATCAATGCTTAATCATAATTCAAATTTCATCCAGAATTTGAAATAAATCTAATTCTTATTATTCATGATTCAATTATTCTTCCAAACTAATGCTCCAATCTTACTATTGCCTTAATAATCTATTTCTATACTCAGTGGACATCCATACATTCTATATATAGATGAAATATATATAATCTATATATTATAGATTTCATCCATATATAGAATGTATGGATGTCCACTGAGTATAGAAATAGAGTATTAAGGTAATAGTAAGATTGGAGTATTAATTTTGAAGAATAATGAATCATGAATAATAAGAATTACAGATTTATTTCAAACTCTGGATGAAATTTGAATTATGATTAAGCATTGATATTGGATTGCACTGGCCTTGAATCAGATTCATGATTTGAAGCTGAAAGAAGCTTACTTCAAGAGGGCAGTATGCCTTGAATCAGGATTGATTCACTCTAAACATCCAGCTTGAATCAGACTCTGATTGATCTAGAATCACAATATAATCGAGCTTGCATTTCGTGAAAGGTGTGCCAGGTGGCCTTGAATGGGGGGATTGCATCCAGCATGCGTTTCAAGCCTGAGTCAAGACTGCATCTCAATCCTGATTCGACCGTGCATCTCCGGCCTGAATCGAGCTCGCAACGCGACCTTGATTTTAGCTCGCAGCACCAGCCTGATTAGAGCCTGCATTTCGAGCTCGAAACTGGCTTGAACGATGTATAAATGGACTCTTGAATTTAACTCATTTCGAGCAAAACGCATGCGAATGAAATCTTGAATCAAGCCCTCACGTTTGACAAAACGAGCTTGTTTTGATTTCGATTCAAGTTGATTTTGCTGATTGGGATACCATTGGAGTGATTCTTTTACTCTGCTGCTTCTAGTATGTTCACTACCTTTGTTTGAATTTAGACCATGTACATGAAAAACTATGTCCACCTGTATCACTCCATCATCAATGAGAATTTTCATAACTCTTCTCATCACAAGGTTTCCATAATCTTGCAGCGTATTGAAAGTTTTGAAAAGTGAAGTACGAGTTGAATTCAGGAGAGCCATGTAATCATTATATAATCATGTAATATGTAATCATTGGAGAATGACAGAACTCTGTTTCTTTTTATAGGTGAGAATACACTTTTACAATTTTCCACAACTATGTTCAGATAAAAATCGTTGGAGACCGAATAACTATTTCTTTCTACATTCAAAAGAGAACCACACACTTCTTCACTTCTTTCCAGACCATTGATAACATTATGAAGATTCTGTTGTCCATCAGAGTCTTGAAGAAAAATGTAATGTTCTCGTGAGAAGATAATGCTTCTGGAAATCATTCTCATCTCTCATTATTCTTGTTTTACTTCCTTCGATGACTTTCTTCACAATCTCCAGTGATAATCCATAATGATATCAACATACTTGAAAAAAATATCTTTGATGGAAGATTTATTTATATAGTGTAGCAGCCATTTTAGGTAAGCCTTTGAAGAACTAGCTATTCCAATCACTCACCTATGAATTCTAGATGATTGAATGAGGGTTTGCTCCAAAGCATGATCGGTTGTCACATTATGAAATTTTCAAGGTTTCCTTTTGACAGAGTCAATGTATTGGACAGTATAGAGTTAATGTTTCCTCATTGGAAATGATTTTCTACTTTTGTGGGTATTTTTCATATTCTCTAGATATAACACAGACTCCATAGCATGGTTTGTGTGATTGAATTAAAAAAGTATGGGATCTTTTCTCGTACAGTTTCTATGTGCAATACCAGAGTCCTCCCCTATGAGCACGAATACAATTTAAGATAATTTAAACTATGTTACTATAATCAGTCATAAATTTCAAGTAATCATTGATTTTGCATTGTGATTCTAAAAAAACTCCACAAATAGTTCCTGACTTCTTTCAAATATACTTTGACAATCTCTCATATTTGAACTTTTCATGAGTCCTTCTTGTAGTTGTTTCATTGAATTGATTGCTTGCTCTCACACCTTAATTATACTGATCTCCCCTCAATAGATTTCCAACAGTATTCTCTACAAATATTTCAGATTCAACAAATATATCACCTATTCCTAAAGTATCTCTAAAGTTCTCCTCTCCTAAAGTATCTCTACTCTTTGGTAGAGAGTTAGTGGGGAGGATATTTTTAATATTCTTTCCGAAGAATGGACATTGATATGTCCAAAGCTCCGCCAATTTATGTAGATGCATAACAATATAATTATTATATTACAAATTGCTTTTTCATATCATATATTATACAGTTCTATAATTATTTTCTTAGTCTATATTATGTAAATTCATCTATAATTTTGCTGTATTGTAAGCTATTGTATATAAGTGTATAAGCCAGTATATATTGTAATCTACATAAATAAAGTACTCAATCAATCAATTCCACTTCCATTCAAGTAGCACCATAAGACAATCAGTGAAACTCAGCCAGATGAAAAGTATCTATTCGTAGATATAAGTTATACAGAAATCAGTTGATAAAGCTGCGTTTACACCAAAGTTATTAACAAAATCTTTATTAACTTAATCTTTATAGATTCTATTAGATTGAACGAAATTTGACAAACACATATGTTCATCATGTGTATGATAAGTTATGTTCAATATGATAGAATCTATAAAGATTGAGTTATTAACATCTCGTTAATAACTTTGGTGTAAACGCAGCTTTAGAGTTGTATTTCTTTTGTAATCAAATATTTAGATTGAGTTATTAACATCTCGTTAATAACTTTGGTGTAAACGCAGCTTTAGAGTTGTATTTCTTTTGTAATCAAATATTTAGTCATATCACATGGAAGTAATTGGCATTATTTGTGCATAAACTGTAATTTATATGAAGAAAATATTTTACTCCTTTTACACGGTGCTTTATATGGGGTAGCCTATATTATTTGTTTAACTTACTCCATTACTTGACTTTCGCAATTCCAAATTGACAATTGAACTAAATCGAATAATTATTCTATATTTATGAAATATTAGTTTTATATAGACTGAGAAACACATATAGGATTCCTAACAAGATGGATAATCATTACAATGTAATCATAAATAATGATAATGAGATGCCATTAATCATGGGGGAAGACCGCGCCGCAGCGTAACAGTGCTACTTATCCCCCTCCCACCGCCGCATCTATGATCGTAACCACCAAACTATATATATCATTGGATTCAGGAAGAGACGGCCTACAACGTTCATTGTGAACCTTTTCCTCTAAGTCGGCCAACGACTTGAATATTTGAGAAATAACAAAAAGTCCATAATAAAAAAATACATTTTTCGAGATATTTTATTTTTTTACGGAAAAACTATGCGGTTTATCGCAAAAATGTAGAGGACCACATTGAAAGTTAGTTATGTGTACATAATATTGAGAAAAAATTCAAAGCTGTACTATGAATAGTAACTGCAGGACAGGCGATTTTATAAGCGCACGTTTTTTACAACTTACCCCGCTCCCCCCCAATCTGTCGACCACCCTGGGACGTGACGACATCGAGTTTCATATACACTAAAGACCCCCTAACAATAATAAGAAGTCAAATTCTCTGCCGCTCTCATGTATGCTCAATGTAAGCCAGCGCCTGGACTATTATAGAAATGTATTTGAATGAAACTTGAAACAGTCCTATATATAATAACATTTTCATCGAGGGAGAGCACCTTTTTGGATACAAAATTCTATGACAGTAACGAGACTATATTAATTTATTATTCAAGTTATATTCAGCAAGCAATTTCTGTTTGTATGATGGATCTTAAAAACGATTATAACGGCTTTGGTAGAATTCAGGTTATAAATATTTTACAAAAATAATCTGATCATTTAATTCCCGTAGCGAAGCACGGGTACCCTGCTAGTCAATTATAATATCATCATTTTCAAATTTTACTACTTTATCACCAATTTGCCACTCATCAATATCAGGGTTGAAGTGAACACCATATATATTACCTCTTTTTGTTGATCTCATAAAATTGTCTATATAAGTAGATACACTACGCCTACGTGCAGATGATTTTATTCTTTGAAGACTTGTATCAAATATATTTCTTAAACCATGTTCTTTATTTGATTCTTCTTCTACTGATACTTCTCCATCATTATCATCATCTACTCTACTATTTTCTTCTTCATCTTCTAATTCTTCATCATCCAATTCTACATCATCTAATTCTTCTTCTTTTTCTTGTTTTAATTCTTCTTTTTCCTTTTTAATAGGCCTAGTTGCTTCTAGAAAAGGTTGTTTCAATTGTTTCAATGATTCTGTAATAGGTTTAAATTGTTTTTGAAAGTTTTCCTCCTTACTTGCTACATCACCTGATAATTGACGGTGCTTTTGGAGTATTGAATCACGCAGTTGTAATATTTTTTAGTTGAGTGCACTCAACTCTTTCAAATCTTTCCTATACATTTTTATATTACTGTAAAAATTTATCAAAACCAATTGTATATCTACCATTACTTCTAGTACACTCTTTGTTTATAACTAGAAATGTGTTATTTTTTTTCCAAGCTTGTGCACACATTTCTTCAAATTCTCTCTTATTCATATCAGGATAAATATGATCAAAATATATGTGTGTTAAATTACGATTATCTTGTTTAAATAGAACAACCAAGTTTGTGTTATCACGAATTAACTGCTTGGGTATACTGGAATAAGTTTGAGAAATGTAGAAACAATCAATATCATTATGTCTACCCATACTGAAATACTTGCGGATATTCTGTTGATTTTCCATACAAATATCAAAAATCATAACTGAATTTGGGTGTGCATCATTTGGGTGTGGTATTTCATCATTATCTTATTTATTATTTATTTCATCTTGATACATGTTGAAGTCAATTTCAGGTATGTGTATCATAATCTGCTTTAAAAGTTGGTATTTATCTTGTTGATGTGATTTGGTGAATACATACAATTTTGAAAACTTGACACCATTCTGTGCAAATAGTAAATTAAATACTGTATTTGTTTTCCCAGAATTACTTGGGCCACAAACAATACATCTTATAGAATTTGGTAAAAGTTCGCTGTGTCTGTGATAATTGATATTCTTCTTAGTAAGGAATTTATCAAAATTTATGACAGGTAGTTTTGATTGATGTTGTTTCAATTTCAACATATTTTTTATTATATTATGTTATATCATCACCTTCAACCCATGAATTATAAGATTTATCGAATCCAAGCCATTTAACATATAATTTACTACCCTTTTTCTCTAAAACTTTTTCAATTAGGAATATTCATTAGTTTTATTCATTTCATATTCATAGAATGTACCCTTGATAATTTCATTGCTCATATATTTTAATCTATGAGTGAAGGGTGTAGTAGGGAGAACATTTTGTATAGTGAAAATCTCATTTGTCCAGTTTGGGAGATAACCTTTCTCAAATATTGATTTGTATCGACTAATGCGTACCTTATCACCGATTCTATATTTTGGTTTACCTTGATTGTCAATTTTACACTTTTATCTAAATTCATTAGTACATATTTTTCATTTCCTTTATTTACATCAATTGGTTTCATATTAATGCTATGATGTGTGGTGTTGTTATATTTTAAAATAAGTTTTGGTAATAGTGCCAACCATTTATGATAACTCTGTATAGTGAATTCACGGAACATATAGTGATATGAAAGAGTTCTGTCGAAACGTTCACAAATTGCAGCTTTCATATCACTATAATATGTACTGTAATGGTTGATCTTATATGTTTTGAAGAGATTCTGAACAGTTGTGTTGTAGAACTCTTTACCTGCATCAGTTGGAAAATTGATAATCTAATGTTTTTTGAGTATTGGTTTCAATGCTGCTGCCACCTCATTTCCAGATTGAGTTTTCATTGGTATTCCAAATGCAAATTTACTGGAACAGTTAATCACAGTTAGTATGTATCTAAAATTCTTATTTAATGTGCTGTAGTTGGACATGTCAACAATATCAGCTTGATATAAATCTGTTAGACCTTTTATTTCAGTGCGACATGTGAGGAAATTACATCTGACTCTACCATGTAGCTCATGTGCAAGTTTCTCTCTTGTGGACATTCCTTTTTAAATATACAAAGTTGAGGTAACCAGGTGGGGGGGGGATAATCTATACTTCTATATTTATTTCATTGTTTTCATACCATTGCTTGAATGAAATTCCAGAAGAAAGTAAGAATTGTTGGATTAAGTTTGGATCAGTCATATACTTCCACTCTTTTTGATTATTGAGATTTATGTTTGGAATGTAGGGTGCAGCTAATGGTATGATTTGTAAAACATAGAAAAAATTCTGAATCAAATTTTTAATATCTTTATTATTTCTATCATGCAAATATCGACCAAATTTGTCAATACTCATGATCTATTTTTATTATGAATGTGGACTGATCCTTATTTTCTGTTCAATCTTAACAAATGAGGTGTCAATGGATTTGTTATTAGATTTACTGAAAAAAGTTATTCTTGTAATTTTTTTTGTAAAATTAACGGTATCTTAGTTATTCAAGAAATTGAAAAAAGCTTGATCTACTTTTTCCATGAGTGGGACTGATCCTTATTTTCTGTTCAATCTTAACAAATGGGGTGTCAATGGATTCGTAATTAGATTTACTGAAAAAAGTTATTCTTGTAATTTTTTGTAAAATTAATGGTTTGTTAGTTATTCAAGAAATAAAAAAATCTGGATCTAGTTTTTTCCAAAAATGTGGGGATCTTCATTTGAGGTTTATTGTGAGTTTAGGGGTATGGTTAGGTTAAGTTAGTTTAGATAACATTGGGTTGGGCAAGGTTAGAACCAAGAATCAGCTTTGGGGCAGCTTTGAGGCAGTACTCTCATTTTACCCCTACTGGCAAGGCACTACTACACCGAAAGTATCTCACGTCCAATAAAAGCCATAATAATAAAATATATATATTTTTTTTAATTTGCGCCCAAGAAATATTTGTAGAGGCTAGCGGGGGTAAAATGGAGTGCTGATGAAAATCAAGAATGCCCTCAGAGATTGTTGAAGAGATTTATATCTTATGGAGTTTATTAAAACAGATATTCGAAAGACCAGTTGGCCTTTAGTACGGGACTACTATAATCTTAGATAGAATGAATAATAAATTGTAATGAATAAATCATCATAAATGTATGAATGAATAAACATGTACTTTATATTTGAATATTGTAGATTAAATCATTCAATCAATATTTTTCTGTCATACAGTTTGATATCAACAGGCCTATTGACATTTTTACCACACTATTCTGGTTCAAGTGTATGAGAGCCTCTTCCCCTAACTCCCCACACTATTTTCCCTAAATGGGAGCCCACTTTCTATATTAGAAGAGTTAGGATCTCTCATGTCCCCAGGGCAAGGACTCTACATAATAATTATTGCTATTTTTTTAAACAATACTGAAGCTTTTTTATGACACTCTGACCTTTAAGAATTATGGTCCCTACCTGCCATTTCAATTGATGGAAACCAGGTGTACCATCTCGTCGTACGCTACCTATAACTATTGTCAAAACAAATTCATTTTAAGGCATGCGCAATCGTCACTAGTTCACAAGGTTTGAGGATTGAAACTGCAATGCCACCAGATTTTATTGGAAAACACTGCAAACGAAGTTTGCGTTCAATTTCAGGCTTGTTGGTAGTTTTCTGTTTTGAACACAAAATGAACGATGTTTTTAAAAAATATTACAAAATTTTAAATATAAAATTTCGAACAAATCCTTGAACACTAGTACGAGTTTTCAATTTCAAGTTAGTTATTATTATTATTATTAGCGTATGGCTTTGAATGGTGGGGAGACCCCAGGGTAGTTCCACCTCGCCGTATAAATTATAGTCCAAAGTTTCGAAACCGGACACTAAGGTTATGTAGTGAGCACAATACTTTAAATTTACACTTTTCACTTCGAAATAGAGTTCATTTTGATGTTAAAAAGTCCAAACATATACAAAACCGAAACAAAACACAAAACCACTAAGCCAAAGTTAGTATTGAAATTAAAATGTCTACATTACAACAATATTTAATAACAGAAAGTAACTAATATAGCTTCTATCACTTTCTCCATACACCATAAATAACACTGAAAAATGTTTTTTTATAGAACGAAACTTTATTATACAAAATGTACAACGTATTTACATTTTATATTGGAAAAGTTGATAACGAATGAAAAATTGTATCATCGAACTCTTAGGATTTCGTCTCGTTTAGTTGATGGAAATATTACGAGATGGATAATAATTATTAATAATACAGTATAGCTTTCCCTTTTCTTGGTAAAATTGATTTGATAGAATAACAATTGAAGTATAATGATGCTGGAATACCTGAAACAGGAAAGCACATTGAGTTAATTGAAGTGAAACAATAAATTTGGACAGTAAATTATTCCACAAAAATAGTCTACTTGTTTCATTTTCAATTTCCCATGCTTTTTTTACAAAAGAGTGATCTAATCTCTAGTCATAATAAACGTTCAAGTTGCGCAAGGACAATGGTCTGATATGATAATACAGTATAGTAATATGAATAGAATTGGATTGTTAGTTACTGCAAAACTTGAGTTTGAGATCCAACTATCAAACTAAGCAAGGAGAGAGGGACGTTGCTGTATGCAATTGTACTGAGACCCACTGTGATCATCAACACGACTAGATCCGGCTGATTGAGTGATATGAGCTACTTCCTACGCACATACATTGTTCATTCATTCATTTATCTTTTTAATCGGAGACGAAACAAGACTGCTTTGAGGTAGTGTTGGTATCTATTTTTTTATTGCGGATAACGCCCACATGAGCTTTTGCTTGTACGTGGGTAATGGCAAGTGCGAGAGTGATTTGATGAGATGTTCAAACGTCCATGCCTATTCGATGGGATTCTGCGGGATTCGAACCCACAACCAGGTAGTACTAGCAGACTGAAAGATGCAACGCCTTATAGTCCAGTCAAAGAAAGATTGTTATAGAGGGAAATGTCTGGTAGACAATTTTTGACCCCGCAGTTCTGTTTAGAGAAGTAAGGAGGTAAACATATCAAACGTCCCCACCACTACCCACTGTGCTAAAGGGGTGGGGGGTGGTTCAAAGGTACAATTTTTTGTTTCCCGCATATAACTCGAAAACTATGTATCTTACGGACAAATTAACATCACAATATTCATCTCACAACTTTTTCTATATCTTCTATAGTTTTCGAGATATTCGCCCTTGAAGGTGTGACATTCTTGAAAAAGCACGGTTGCCTCCAATTTTTTCTCTTATAACTTTTTAAAAATCGATGAGGAAAATCCATGTTGATTATGAACTTATAGAGCATTGAATTCTCTTCAATTTGATGTATAATTTCACACTTTCACGAATTTCCCTACACCTTTTGCAGCAGCTTTAGTATTGATTGTGAAATCTCCATTTTTGCAACAATAGACCAATTGACAAAGGAATTCGGAGGGAATGTTGAAAAATGCAACATTTAAACCCCTCTCATCCCCTTAGCACATGAGTGAGGAATGGGGACTTTTGATATGTTCTTCTCCTAACTAGTCTTAAGCTGCAAAGTCAATTGTGTTTAAACATTCCCTCCAAATTCCTTTGTCAATTGCTCTATTGTTGCAAAAATGGAGATTTCACAATCAACACTAAAGCTGCTGCAAAAGGTGTAGGGAAATTCGTGAACGTGTGAAATTATACATCAAATTGAAGAGAATTCAATGCTCTATAAGTTCATGATCAGCATGGTTTTCCCATCGATTTTTAAAAAGTTATAAGAGAAAAAATTGGAGGCAACCGTGCTTTTTCAAGAATGTCACACCTTCAAGAGCGGATATCTCGAAAACTAGGGAAGATATAGAAAATGTGAGATAAATATTGTAGGAAATTATGTAAGCTTAAATTTTGTATGTAACAATTATGTCCGTAAGATATATAGTTTTCGAGTTATATGCGAGAAACCAAAAAATGGTACCTTTGAACCACTCCCACCCCTTTAGGAACAGTGGGTAGTGGGTAGGGGTGGGGACTTTAGATATGTTTACCTCCTTACTTCTCTAAACAGAACTGCGGGGTCAAAAATTGTCTTCCAAACATTTCCCCCTATACCCTTTTTTGAGCATTCATTGCCTGGACTATTAGTCGACTCGCCTATCCTGGCCGGTTCAATTGAAAAGATAAGTTGAGCGGTTTCTCAAGCTAAATCCGGTAAATGTCATGGAACCCATAAAAACCTGTAAATCCATTCATCTCTCATCATCATCCTACCATGTGGGCATCACCCTCAACCAATATATCGCGAGAGTGTACATGAGTTATGTTGATATTCGCTATTATCCAACAGTATTACACCAATGAAGGAATACAAAACTCAATTTTTCAAAAATAATACATTATTACAAATTTGTGACTAATCCAGCATTCCAGTATCTCCGACAATCGAAATATTACTAACAAATTGTTGGTTAAACTTCCGTCTTACCTAATACATACATAATTCTAATTATAAGAGATAATTAGAGAGCAATTATAATTATTAGAGAGTAGGCACGGAACAGTTTGTGTTCGAATACAATGTATACAGATTATAAATAAATTACTTGGTAATTAACTTGATTCAGTTTCTTTTCTTTTATAAAAGATTTAACATGAAATAGTTATTTGTGCAACTAGTGCGCAAAGTGACAGTTTGCTGCACCGAAAGAAACGTTTACGCCCGAGCCGTAGGCGAGGGCGGAATGGTTTCTTGAGTGCAGCAAACGAACTTTGCGCACGTATTTCACATTAAATTTTTCCTACAGTTACCATTGAATATGGAAAGTGGGTAATTATGGGTAAAATTCCCTGAAATCCATCAAATGTTTTTCTGTGTAATTTTATTATTAATAA
>NC_052509.1:25501361-25523410 GCF_014356525.2 Nilaparvata lugens
GAATACCATAGGGGGCAACAGTTAAATTAACCAAATTATATGATGAAGTAAATGAGAACAGGAAAGCTATGGACAATAAATGGACTGCAAATGAGGAAAGAGTCTCTAGAATAGAGACATGCATGGAAAATATCCCAGCCAGCAGAATGCATTATACACCAACTGAACTGATAAATGGCACTCAGCTTTTCCAAAACCTTGCAAAATTCGATAACTCAAACCAATACATGCAATCTAGACCATTTGTTGATCAAATAAGAGCTGTTCAAGAACTGATACCCCCTCTTGGCTAGTATGGCGTTTCCAATAATTGTCCAGTCTACTACTTGGTGAGCCGCTGATGTTCTTCCAGAGCCAAGTGTGAGATCTTAAGTGTCTGGATGATTTCCTCTCCCAGTTCCTGCAACAATATTGGAGCAAGCATAAACAGATGGACGCACTATCAGAAATTATATTATGCACATACAATAGTAGAAATGGACAATCTTATACTGAGTTTGTGACAGATTTCATGAATAGAAATTCTCAACTGGACGAATCTCTAGCCGACTCATCACTGGCCCACATATTATTGAAAAAACTTCCTTTTTGTGTTCGCATGACATTGGCTGTGCCACCTATCTCTAGTTGCAAAGAGTTGATGCAACGTTTGCACTGCATTCAATTAGCTACTTCTGAGCCCAATCACATAAATAATCGAGCAGGGAATTTTACTCAATCTCAAAATAATAATAATCATTTCAGAAAAATTATAATAATGGAAATCATTTAGCAAATGCTGGAGCAAACGCTCGATATGCAAAGTATACTGAAAATAATAACAGAGGTCAATCATTTGAAAATAGTTTCAGAAATAGATTCCAATATCACAACAGTAAACGGTATCACAAAGAAGCACATTATGACTGCAGACATCATTTGAATAGAAATACATGTAATAAACAGTATGTAAATTTCACAAAACAGGACGATCATAATCAAAATAACAATAGAGTAGACACATCATATACAGTGGCATGCACAAGAAAAACAACCAACCAACATGCAGATAACCAACAACCAAAACAAAGCCACCACCGCAACAACCCGCCCTCAAATAAAGAAATCAAACATGTTAAGATAAAGAAAGGAAAAAAGATTTTTCCTTTCTTTATCTTAATATGGAGAAGTTCCGCAATATCTCTGATAAAAGTGTTAAATCAAACATGCATTAGAACCAGTCCATAAAAACACAACAACCTATTAAGTCTACTATTCCCCCCGAAGATCTACCACTAGCAACCAATCCACTACTGAAAACTACTTGCAGCATTAACACAGAAATAATTAAGGAATTACCGATAGTAGAATCTAAAAATGATGAACCACAGTCATGCACTGAACCTGTGTACCAGCATCCAGCCCCCCACAGCATACCCGGTTTGAGCAGTCACCACCCAAGCATCATTGGATCCACCCGCGGCACACTACATGTGGTTCAAGCAAGCAGCTTACCGTCGCGATTGCAGTTATGGAATAAATAAAAGGAACATGCTCAAAGACAAGGAAAAATTATAATGGATATGGGTTTAGGAAATGATGAAAGAAATTATTATATGAAATTATTGAAAGATGAATTGTGTGCAATAAAATTGAGAGAAAGAATGAGTTGCTTATTGAAAATGGGATTATATGATTGTTGTTTATTGACAAGTTATGTTATGGAGAATGTAATGAAAATGCTGATTTACTTTGTTATGATTATTAGTATGACTATGATGTCAATTAAAGAATATGTTGTCAAATAATATGGATGATGGAAAGCGTGCAATAAATTGGAAAGGAATAGTGAATTGTTTATTGGAAGAGAGTACATGGTCATTATTTATTAAGATGTTATGTTGTGAGAAATATGATGAATACATTGATTTACTTTGTGATGATTATTAGTATGGCTGTGATATCAGTCTAAGAATATATTATTAATGTAATGATGAATGAGGGCATGCCATATGTTGAGAAAGTTGATTCTAGAATTTACAAAAACATTTTGAAACTCAAAAAAGTTCAGGATACACAAAGTAAATATCCTAGGCTATCCCAAATCTTGGAATTATTGGAGAATCAGTCGTCTGAACACCAGAAACCCAACCAGATTACAGATATCAAAGTTCAATGTCTATAATCTCAAGCCATATTATCGAGCCACCTGAAAGATAAGAAAGTAAACAATAATATTATGATAGAACTGTCACTTACTTTACCAACCGCCGAATATGTACCTAGGCCTAGGGCGAACACCAAACAATGCAGTTATCCAGCCAACAAGTTACCCACTTCGACCAGATGAACCAGTAACTAAAATAAATACATGGAAAATTTAGAAGCCATGGAAATACATGAAATTTTCTACACCATCTTCATCACTCACAAACCATAGAATAATAATTATTCCAATTAAAAGCCAACTTACCATGTAAGTCAAAGATCGCAAAATGGCGACAGATGTGTAACCGAATACTGGTGGGGTGGACAGCAGAGAAACACCGAAATTGAGTCAAATCTATTATAATCTACGCCCTTCCTGTGGGGCAATACTTCCTTAAATCTAAAACTTACTAACGAAACCACAAAGTAATGAATCACTTAAAATTAGATCAAGTAAATGAATCAATTGAAGAGTAAAAAAAATTTAAAGTTTTCCAACAAAAGAAAAATTTTTTTATGTTAGTTCAATATAAGGTCAAAGGACTGCCAAGGTACAAGGAGACCTCTTCCCCTTAGAGGGGACAGAATGGGCAGAATTACGCTACCGGTTGGGTCCGTCCCAGGACCCACAAAATAAACTACTATTGAGTATTAACAAAGTTTCAACAACAACAAAACAAAATAATAAAAAAATAATTTAGATTATTTCAGATTTAAGTTGGTATAGGACAATAAATACAAAAAAGGATGGAACCAATAAGGACCAGAACTGACACTATTATTCTACTGTGACCTTCGATAAATTTCCCAAGTCTTTTGCTAGATATATTTGAATTTGATATATTTTTCAAGAAGGAATCGCTGAATTGTTCCTCTTTTACACTGTGGAACTATTAACTGCTCCCACAATAAATCCACTTCGGGAGTTCAAATTTAACTTCTCGACTTTAACAAACTAGTTAAATAGTTACGACGACTAAAACAGTTGAAATACATCTAATCATGAATAACACAGCAATTAAAACCGATACATTTGATCTAAAACGGTATAACATAAATTAGCATTTCAATAAACCTTAGAAAAATAGTTAAAATAATTACAATACTATAACAGTTGAAATGCATCTAATCAGGAAGTAGCACAGCAATTATAACTGATACTATCGATCTAAAACGGGATAACATATATTAGCATATTTCAATCAAACTTTAACAAAATAGTTAAAATAATTACAATACTTGTTCTGAACAAAGCTCAGGCTAGAGCTACTAGAGGACTGTAATTTACTATTCAAATTATCAAATACAAACAAGGAGCAAAATTTAATCTTCAATTTGAGCCAGGTTATTGGTACAGTTAAACTCTGCATTAATGAACAATAAAAAGAGCAAAAACTCACCAGATTTAATCCAATTTTGTCTACTTGCCCTTCAAAGCCTTTATTAGGTGTTTTGGTCAGATACGAGGTGGGAAGAAATCTGGGAAAAAGATAGTTTTTGCTTCCAGGCTGTTTTTCCGTGTTCAACTTGCAGGCTCTGTATTGTGTTTGAACAAAGCTCAAACTGGATTCTTTATAAATTCAAATCCGATTCAAATTAATTCAATTTAACACTATTTACGCTGTTATATTCAATTCACACACACTATACTCAAACAATTATCTACAAGAAATTTCCGATGGAAATTACATGACAAAATACCAATTTGATCTTGCACAACAATGGGGTGACAAAACAAGACAAACTGAATGACTGAACGACTGACGAACAAAAAACTGAAAGTTAGGATGACAAGGCAAACAGCTGGACGATCTGCGCTTGCGCAAACAAGCCTACTATAGGCAGAACTGTAGTCAGGGATTTGGCGCTACAATTCGAATGCTCTGGCGGACCATACCCCCCCTCTGAAAAACTATTTTTCAGCCAAGTTGCAAAACTGAAAAAACAAGGAAGGAAAATCCAGACATGCCAAAAAGAACAAAAAACACCACACCAAAAAACAACACAAGAAAAAATGCAACAAGCACAACAACTATTGAGTTGGGAGTGGACATAATTGCATTATTACTAGGTCGAACACGGAAACAATGATTACACTTAAAACACAAATACGAATAATAGAGCGAGCAGACAGTATCCAGAATTTCTGTCTGATCAAGGACAACAATAACGAAGGTCCAGTATGACAGTTCTTCTTGTGATGATAATCAATCAACATCGACGAAAGCGTCGGATTTTGGTAAGATCATCTGATGACAAGTCTCAAATTCCAGTCCAGCATGAGACAAACGACCGCCGACGCGAATCACACCTTTATCAATGAATGGAGACAGGCGACGTAGGCACATAGAACAATCCTCTCCCTTCTCTAATTGCACAAATTCGGATGAAAAATGTATCTTCTGTACCACTTTACATAGATACCTCTCAGCAACATCGAAATCTGATTCTTCTGATTGGGGTAAGATTCGTAAGAATTTGAGAACAAGAATTACAATTCTCAAAAGACGACCATAATCTGAACAACACCAATCAATGAATATACTGCATTGCTGTTACAATCAGGAGATTTTGTGACTGTCAACACTGACGGTTTTTTCGCCTCCGGTGGATCCACTATCTCTTCCATTTGAGTTCGGACGGCCAATCGCATTCGTCCTCTGCTATCCATGATGGACCTGAGAGCCACAACGGAAAGTTCACAAGCTCAACTGGTGATAAACCTCTAGACAAACAGTCAGCGGGATTTTCATTTCGGCAACATGCATCCACTCCTGTATACAAGAATCCTGTATTTTTGTGATGCGATTACCAACAAAAGTTTGCCATTTCGCGGATGGAGCATTAATCCAACACAAGGTGACTGTCGAATCAGAGAGTGTGACAATACGAGACACATGACAATGTTCACTAATAATAGTGACTACTGAATTCATGAGTTCTGCCAACAAGAGTGCCGCACACAACTCCAAACGAGGTATTGAAACAACTTTAGATGGTGCTACCTTGGACTTTGAACACAATAATACAACTCTTGGCTCCTCGCTCTCCTTCTGCGACTTCACATAGATAACTGCACCATAACCAGACAATGATGCATCACAAAAACCAATCAACTGATGTGAGAATCCTGAAACAAACCAACATGACATGGAACAGCAAATTTCAATAATAGAGGCAACTCTTTTTGACAATTCTCCCAAAGAGTGCATATAGACTCAGGCGGCTTCTCGTCCCAATCCACTCCTAATTTCCACAGTTTCTGGACAAGACATTTGAAATAATGTAAACGGTGACAAGAAACCAAGTGGATCATAGATACGAGCCATCACTGACAGAATAGAACGCTTAGTAGCGATGACCTCACCACACTTGACTGAAAACTGAAACAGATCAGTACTAGGTTGCCAATTCAATCCCAAAATAGCCAAGGAATTGTCTGCTTCGAAATCCTTGTACAAAAACGATTTCTCTTCCTCCGAGAATTTCTCCAACATTGATGGTGAATTTGAAGTCCACTTTGTGAGCGAGAAACCTCCTCCCTCAAACAGCTGCTTGGACTGACGATACAGCTCCGCGGCCTCTGACTCTGTGGCGACAGATGTGACTAAGTCGTCCATGAACATGTCTCTTGGTATTCTCGCCTTGGCTGCTGGAAAACGATTTCCATCCTCCTCTACAAGCTGGTGGACGGTGCGAAGCGCCAAATATGGAGAACTTGAAACACCAAAAACAACACAATTGAGCTGATAAAATTCGATCGGATCCTCTGGCGAAAATCTCCACAATACATGCTGATAATGATGGCAGGAATCCTCCACTAATATCTGTCGATACATTTGTTTAATGTCGGCAGTTAGTGCGATTGGGAACAAACGAAAATTAACTAACAAAACAAAAATGTCAGTCTGCAATTTGGGACCAGCATGAAGAACCTGGTTCAATGACAAACCCGATGATGTTCTGGAACCAGCATCAAATACAATTCGAATGGGCGTGGTAGTGCTGCTTGCTTTCACGATGGCGTGATGCGGTATGTAGTAACCACCTCGGTCTGTCTGATCTGCTACAAACGACATGTGACCCTGATGTAGGTAATCGATCAATATTTCATGATATGAATACGAGTATTGCTGTCAAGCTCTAGTCGTCTCTCCAAAGTCAGCAGTCTGCGTTCGGCGACAGCATACGAATCTCCCAAGCTGCTGGGCGGCTCCGCAAATGACAAGGCAACAACAAAACGACCAGAATTCACACGATAACAGACTTCCGAAAATTTACCTCACACTCCAACTCTTCCGGTTTCAGTTGACAGCTTGGTGCAGGGCACGATTCCAACTCCCAAAAACGTTCCACAAAACTATCCAACGATGGACTACTAACGAATGGACTACAGATGGCTGTAAAACAATTCGACACATTCTTTGTTGAAGTGAGAATCGGCGCTCTCCCCATCAGAATGTGACCAAAGACACTATTAACAGTCATCAATTCGTGCGATTCACCTGTACTAGGACTCCCACGCAGCAAGTGAGGAACTAACTCCGCACCAATGATGCCATCTATTCTACTAGGAAGGTAGAATTTGTCGTCAGCCAGTGTGAGATTTTCAAGATGGTGAAGTTTGGATCTGTCGATTTCACAAGAAGGCAACTTGTCGATGACTTTATCTACCACTGTGGCATCCATCGAAAACTTGATGGTAGGATCCAACTTCAACTGAATCGACACACAAGTACGACCTCGAACTTCACTAGTACCACCACCGAATCCACGAACAACGGTTTTCATGGCTGGAATGGTAGTCTCAAACGCCGACACAATTTGGCTGTAACAAAATGACACTGACTCCCGGTGTCAACCAAGAAACGAACATTACAAAGCTGATCATGACAATCTCGAACATGTGCAGTGATGGTCGACAACACAATGGTCGAATTTTCTACATCGTTGGATAGAACAACAACTAATAGGTGATGTGCCACCTGCCTTGGAGTTCGACAGGATGCAACACCTTCATTGGAACTTGATCTGGAAAAGTGCAATAAAGAATGATGAGATTCTCGACATTGAGCACACTGAGTTTTACTACGACAATTTTTACTCAAATGATCCACATCAAGACAACGAAAACAACAAAACTTTCCTTTAATCAAACAATAACGATCCCAAGGAGTCATTTTCAAGAAACTAGCACAATCTACTAACCGATGACCCGGTTTTGAGCACTTCAGACAATTGGGCTTTTTACTAGATGCATCGTTAGATGAATCATTAGATTGAACCACAAACACCTTTGATTTATTATCCTTTTTGTGCTTCATATTAAACGATTCAGTCTGTTTCTCATCAGAAGGAAGAGTCTTAATTTGCTTTTCATGAATTTGACATAATCGGCATAAGTTGGCATAGCCTTGTCATGGACGGCCGATTCAAAATTTCTATGAGAGCTTGGATCCAGCAATCTCAAGCCATGATAGAGGAATATCGAGTCTGACAAATCAGTGAGTCGCAATCTCTTCACTGCATTGATTGAACTGAAAAACCCATCCAAAATCGCTATACAACCTGCTTTTGATTCTGATTTTATTGGACGAAATTCAAAAATTTGTTTGAAATAGGCATCGACTTGCACCCGTGGATCGTTATAGTGGGTCAATAATGCCTGCCAAATTATTTGATAATTATTAGCCAATGGTGGCAAATGACGACAAATATTGCTGCTTGTCCAGTAAGTCTACTTACAAGATATTGGACCTTCTGCTGATCGTTCAAACTCTTGTTGTCATGTACCAATGCCTTAAATAGTTCATAAAACACCGACCATTGAGTCTGGTTCCCATCAAATTTTGGAAGGTCGATTTTGGGCAGTACTGACTCGGACACGACCGGCTGTGCACTAGGTGCTGAAGCTGCCGAAGATTGAGCAATAGCATCAGTCGCCTCTCTCTGTTTGAGAGTGTTAGCCGCAACTTCAATATACTGAAACAGATCTAGATGTGAGTCATTGAATACTACAACATGGTCTTTATTCAACTCAAGTTCCAACTCATTAACCACTAATTCTGTCTTTTCATAATCTGAAATGGTCTGAGACACCTGAGGATACAACACTAAAAATTGCTCAGCAACTTTTGGATCAGAGACATTTTTAGACAGGTCATAAATTTTTTGCAATCTGGCATACAATTGTTCCAGTTTAGCGTGATGCACCCTGATTTGTTTCTGTAATTTTGTAAAATTTAATTTCAGACAAATACAAATTGACAAGAAACCTTGCTCTTAGAACAAGGCTACAACAAACTAAGTTGAGCATGGATCAGACCATTCTCAACATGCCAAGACTGGACAAAGACGAAACTGCTTAAATCCAATGTGTGTGAATTAATCAACAAATTACAAATTTAAATTCATCACGGTTCGGAGGCCCAGAAATGTTCTGAACAAAGCTCAGGCTAGAGCTACTAGAGGACTGTAATTTACTATTCAAATTATCAAATACAAACAAGGAGCAAAATTTAATCTTCAATTTGAGCCAGGTTATTGGTACAGTTAAACTCTGCATTAATGAACAATAAAAAGAGCAAAAACTCACCAGATTTAATCCAATTTTGTCTACTTGCCCTTCAAAGCCTTTATTAGGTGTTTTGGTCAGATTCGAGGTGGGAAGAAATCTGGGAAAAAGATAGGTTTTCGCTTCCAGGCTGTTTTTCCGTGTTCAACTTGCAGGCTCTGTATTGTGTTTGAACAAAGCTCAAACTGGATTCTCTATAAATTCAAATCCAATTCAAATTAATTCAATTTAACACTATTTACGCTGTTATATTCAATTCACACACACTATACTCAAACAATTATCTACAAGAAATTTCCGATGGAAATTACATGACAAAATACCAATTTGATCTTGCACAACAATGGGGTGACAAGACAAGACAAACTGAATGACTGAATGACTGACGAAACAAAAAACTGAAAGTTAGGATGACAAGGCAAACAGCTGGACGATCTGCGCTTGCGCAAACAAGCCTACTATAGGCAGAACTGTAGTCAGGGATTTGGCGCTACAATTCGAATGCTCTGGCCGGATCATACCCCCCCTCTGAAAAACTATTTTTCAGCCAAGTTGCAAAACTGAAAAAACCAAGGAAAGGAAAATCCAGACATGCCAAAAAGAACAAAAAACACCAACACCAAAAAACAACACAAGGAAAAAATGCAACAAGCACAACAACTATTGAGTTGGGAGTGGACATAATTGCATTATTACTAGGTCGAAAACGGAAACAATAATTACACTTAAAAACACAAATACGAATAATAGAACGAGCAGACAGTATCCAGAATTTTTGTCTGATCAAGGACAACAATAATGAAGGTCCAGTATGACAGTTCTTCTTGTGATGATAATCAATCAACATTGATACGAAAGCGTCAGATTTTGGTAAGATCATCTGATGACAAGTCTCAAATTCCAGTCCAGCATGAGACAAACGACCGCCGACGCGAATCACACCTTTATCAATGAATGGAGACAGGCGACGTAGGCACATAGAACAATCCTCTCCCTTCTCTAATTGCACAAATTTGGATGAAAAATGTATCTTCTGTACCACTTTACATAGATACCTCTCAGCAACATCGAAATCTGATTCTTCTGATTGGGGTAAGATTCGTAAGAATTTGAGAATAAGAATTACAATTCTCAAAAGACGACCATAATCTGAACAACAACCAATCAATGAATATACTGCATTGCTGTTACAATCAGGAGATTTTGTGACTGTCAACACTGACGGTTTTTTTGCCTCCGGTGGATCCACTATCTCTTCCATTTGAGTTCGGACGGGCCAATCGCATTCGTCCTCTGCTATCCATGATGGACCTGAGAGCCACAACGGAAAGTTCACAAGCTCAACTGGTGATAACCTCTAGACAAACAGTCAGCGGGATTTTCAATTTCGGCAACATGCATCCACTCCTGTATACAAGAATCCTGTATTTTTGCGACGCGATTACCATCAAAAGTTTGCCATTTCGCGGATGGAGCATTAATCCAACACAAGGTGACTGTCGAATCAGAGAGTGTGACAATACGAGACACATGACAATGTTCACTAATAATAGTGACTACTGAATTCATGAGTTCTGCCAACAAGAGTGCCGCACACAACTCCAAACAAGGTATTGAAACAACTTTAGATGGTGCTGCCTTGGACTTTGAACACAATAATACAACTCTTGGCTCCTCGCTCTCCTTCTGCGACTTCACATAGATAACTGCACCATAACCAGACAATGATGCATCACAAAAACCAATCAAACTGATGTGAGAATCCTGAAACAAACCAACATGACATGGAACAGCAAATTTCAATAATAGAGGCAACTTTTTTGACAATTCTCCCAAAGAGTGCATATAGACTCAGGCGGCTTCTCGTCCCAATCCACTCCTAATTTCCACAGTTTCTGGACAAGACATTTTAGAATAATGTAAACGGTGACAAGAAACCAAGTGGATCATAGATACGAGCCATCACTGACAGAATAGAACGCTTAGTAGCGATGACCTCACCACACTTGACTGAAAACTGAAACAGATCAGTACTAGGTTGCCAATTCAATCCCAAATAGCCAAGGAATTGTCTGCTTCGAAATCCTTGTACAAAAACGATTTCTCTTCCTCCGAGAATTTCTCCAACATTGATGGTGAATTGAAGTCCACTTTGTGAGCGAGAAACCTCCTCCCTCAAACAGCTGCTTGGACTGACGATACAGCTCCGCGGCCTCTGACTCTGTGGCGACAGATGTGACTAAGTCGTCCATGAACATGTCTCTTGGTATTCTCGCCTTGGCTGCTGGAAAACGATTTCCATCCTCCTCAACAAGCTGGTGGACGGTGCGAAGCGCCAAATATGGAGAACTTGAAACACCAAAAACAACACAATTGAGCTGATAAATTCGATCGGATCCTCCGGCGAAAATCTCCACAATACATGCTGATAATGATGGCAGGAATCCTCCACTAATATCTGTCGATACATTTGTTTAATGTCGGCAGTTAGTGCGATTGGGAACAAACGAAAATTAACTAACAAAACAAAAATGTCAGTCTGCAATTTGGGACCAGCATGAAGAACCTGGTTCAATGACAAACCCGATGATGTTCTGGAACCAGCATCAAATACAATTCGAATGGGCGTGGTAGTGCTGCTTGCTTTCACGATGGCGTGATGCGGTATGTAGTAACCACCTCGGTCTGTCTGATCTGCTACAAACGACATGTGACCCTGATGTAGGTAATCGATCAATATTTCATGATATGAAATACGAGTATTGCTGTCAAGCTCTAGTCGTCTCTCCAAAGTCAGCAGTCTGTGTTCGGCGACAGCATACGAATCTCCCAAGCTGCTGGGCGGCTCCGCAAGTGACAAGGCAACAACAAAACGACCAGAATTCACACGATGAACAGACTTCCGAAAATTTACCTCACACTCCAACTCTTCCGGTTTCAGTTGACAGCTTGGTGCAGGGCACGATTCCAACTCCCAAAAACGTTCCACAAAACTATCCAATGATGGACTACTAACGAATGGACTACAGATGGCTGTAAAACAATTCGACACATTCTTTCTTGAAGTGAGAATCGGCGCTCTCCCCATCAGAATGTGACCAAAGACACTATTAACAGTCATCAATTCGTGCGATTCACCTGTACTAGGACTCCCACGCAGCAAGTGAGGAACTAACTCCGCACCAATGATGCCATCTATTCTACTAGGAAGGTAGAATTTGTCGTCAGCCAGTGTGAGATTTTCAAGATGGTGAAGTTTGGATCTGTCGATTTCACAAGAAGGCAACTTGTCGATGACTTTATCTACCACTGTGGCATCCATCGAAAACTTGATGGTAGGATCCAACTTCAACTGAATCGACACACAAGTACGACCTCGAACTTCACTAGTACCACCACCGAATCCACGAACAACGGTTTTCATGGGCTGGAATGGTAGTCTCAAACGCCGACACAATTTGGCTGTAACAAAATGACACTGACTCCCGGTGTCAACCAAGAAACGAACATTACAAAGCTGATCATGACAATCTCGAACATGTGCAGTGATGGTCGACAACACAATGGTCGAATTTTCTACATCGTTGGATGTAGAACAACAACTAATAGGTGATGTGCCACCTGCCTTGGAGTTCGACAAGGATGCAACACCTTCATTGGAACTTGATCTGGAAAAGTGCAATAAAGAATGATGAGATTCTCGACATTGAGCACACTGAGTTTTACTACGACAATTTTTACTCAAATGATCCACATCAAGACAACGAAAACAACAAAACTTTCCTTTAATCAAACAATATCGATCCCAAGGAGTCATTTTCAAGAAACTAGCACAATCTACTAACCGATGACCCGGTTTTGAGCACTTCAGACAATTGGGCTTTTTACTAGATGCATCGTTAGATGAATCATTAGATTGAACCACAAACACCTTTGATTTATTATCCTTTTTGTGCTTCATATTAAACGATTCAGTCTGTTTCTCATCAGAAGGAAGAGTCTTAATTTGCTTTTCAATGAATTTGACATAATCGGCATAAGTTGGCATAGCCTTGTCATGGACGGCCAATTCAAAATTTCTACGAGAGCTTGGATCCAGCAATCTCAAGCCATGATAGAGGAATATCGAGTCTGACAAATCAGTGAGTCGCAATCTCTTCACTGCATTGATTGAACTGAAAAACCCATCCAAAATCGCAATACAACCTGCTTTTGATTCTGATTTTATTGGACGAAATTCAAAAATTTGTTTGAAATAGGCATCGACTTGCACCCGTGGATTGTTATAGCGGGTCAATTATGCCTGCCAAATTATTTGATAATTATTAGCCAATGGTGGCAAATGACAACAAATATTTGCTGCTTGTCCAGTAAGTCTACTTACAAGATATTGGACCTTCTGCTGATCGTTCAAACTCTTGTTGTCATGTACCAATGCCTTAAATAGTTCATAAAACACCGACCATTGAGTCTGGTTCCCATCAAATTTTGGAAGGTCGATTTTGGGCAGTACTGACTCGGACACGACCGGCTGTGCACTAGCTGCTGAAGCTGCCGAAGATTGAGCAATAGCATCAGTCGCCTCTCTCTGTTTGAGAGTGTTAGCCACAACTTCAATATACTGAAACAGATCTAGATGTGAGTCATTGAATACTACAACATGGTCTTTATTCAACTCAAGTTCCAACTCATTAACCACTAATTCTGTCTTTTCATAATCTGAAATGGTCTGAGACACCTGAGGATACAACACTAAAAATTGCTCAGCAACTTTTGGATCAGAGACATTTTTAGACAGGTCATAAATTTTTTGCAATCTGGCATACAATTGTTCCAGTTTAGCGTGATGCACCCTGATTTGTTTCTGTAATTTTGTAAAATTTAATTTCAGACAAATACAAATTGACAAGAAACCTTGCTCTTAGAACAAGGCTACAACAAACTAAGTTGAGCATGGATCAGACCATTCTCAACATGCCAACACTGGACAAAGACGAAACTGCTTAAATCCAATGTGTGTGAATTAATCAACAAATTACAAATTTAAATTCATCACAGTTCGGAGGCCCAGAAATGTTCTGAACAAAGCTCAGGCTAGAGCTACTAGAGGACTGTAATTTACTATTCAAATTATCAAATATAAACAAGGAGCAAAATTTAATCTTCAATTTGAGCCAGGTTATTGGTACAGTTAAACTCTGCATTAATGAACAATAAAAAGAGCAAAAACTCACCAGATTTAATCCAATTTTGTCTACTTGCCCTTCAAAGCCTTTATTAGGTGTTTTGGTCAGATTCGAGGTGGGAAGAAATCTGGGAAAAAGATAGGTTTTCGCTTCCAGGCTGTTTTTCCGTGTTCAACTTGCAGGCTCTGTATTGTATTTGAACAAAGCTCAAACTGGATTCTTTATAAATTCAAATCTGATTCAAATTAATTCAATTTAACACTATTTACGCTGTTATATTCAATTCACACACACTATACTCAAACAATTATCTACAAGAAATTTCTGATGGAAATTACATGACAAAATACCAATTTGATCTTGCACAACAACGGGGTGACAAGACAAGACAAACTGAATGACTGAACAACTGAGGAAACAAAAAACTGAAAGTTAGGATGACAAGGCAAACAGCTGGACGATCTGCGCTTGCGCAAACAAGCCTACTATAGGCAGAACTGTAGTCAGGGATTTGGCGCTACAATTCGAATGCTCTGGCCGGACCAATACTATAACAGTTGAAATGTATCTAATCAGGAAGTAGCATGGCAATTATAACTGATACTATCGATCTAAAACGGGATAACATATATTAGCATTTCAATCAAACTTTAACAAAATAGTTAAAATAATTACAATACTATAACAGTTGAAATGCATCTAATCAGGAAATAGCACAGCAATTATAACTGATACTATCGATCTAGAATGGGATAACATAATTATATTAGCATTTCAATCAAACTTTAACAGCCAAATTTTCAGAAAATTACAAGAAATCAAAAACTTAATTATGTGAAATAGATATCTTGTCTCCTACTACTAGAGCAAAATTAGTGAGGTCGCTCAACCAAATCAATCGTTTGCTCTACAAATCATATTAGCAAATGTTGTCTTATTTCACCCTAACTTAATTCCTTATTTAACTATAATCTAACCTCAAATTTAGTTCTCAAATATAATTGAATACATTCTTTTGCTTAAATAACCTAACAATTTACACTGGAGAAGAACGTGCCGGCTGTAACTCTGAGTGTCACAGGTTACAAAGTTTAAGTTTGAAATTTAAAATAAAAAATAGGTTGCTCAAATTTTGAATAATGTTCCTCCGAAAAACAGAAGTGAAAAATAGTTTTGAATTTCAGTCACTCACCCCACACCAACACAATTGCGACCTCCATCTCCACTAAGGAACCCATCCTTCAATCTCGAGAGCTGCCCACTGACTGACCAAGAGCTCACCGAAATTTTCCACAGGTTGTGGAAAACTCTTGGCAACCTGGTCCGTAAGCTGGCGCCCTCAAACGATTCATCAGGGAATTATCAGTCAAAAAGAAAATGAATAAGAACATTAATTTTCTTTCCGAGTGATAATTACACAGTGGAATTGTCGTGGACTGCAACTAGGAAGACAGCATTGACCGCTGAGGCAGCAGTTCTGCTGCCTACATCGACCGATGCCATTCAAAGTACAGCCGGCACATTCTTCTTTACAATAATTAATACCTCTAATCTTATGACTAACTTAAAACTAAATTGTCTTCCACACTCTCACATAGCTCCCTCCTCCAGAGAAGAGCTGGTCCTCCAGCTCTGGTAAGTCGGTACCTGATGTGGTCACTCAGATGTGGTCATCCTGCAGCTGGGATTCCCTCAGCTGCCTCACAATTACCTCCACTGAGGTGTTAGGTGCACCACCAGGCGGTGTGGCCGCAGCGATGTCATCCTTGGCAGATCCCTCCACCCCAGTCTGGCTTTGAACTCCAAGGCCTCTGTGTAGATGTCGTCTCATAAAGATGGCGGCCAGGAAGGTTGCCACCAGTGCGCCTCCTCCAAGAATCAGCCCCCATGCTGTTCTGGAACCATTGTTCTGTTCCTGGTCCCACCTCTCCAGTTGTTGTTGGAATTCCTCAAATGGCACCTCAAGCAGTCCAGCTGGCCCTTGCCAGTATGAACCTCTCCGCATCACTTGTTGCAGCAGGTGTTGCACCTCCTTGGTGCTTGGCTGGCCTTGAGTGGTCAGGATCAAAGCAGTAGGTGCAGTCGAGGTGTTTATCCACTTGTCCAGGTGCACCTTGCCCACCTGCCAGGTTGCTGGCAGCAGTTCGTAATGATCGGTGGACATCATGCACCCAGCATGTGCCTTCGCCTCCCTGAGCCCATGGATTATGGTGTGTGTGACTTCTGATTTGCCGCCATGGCGACAATGTGAGTTGAGACGTCTCTCTCCTTGGATGCTGTAGACCCAGGTCTGTCGTGGGATGTCCCACACCCAGGTATCAGGTGGAGTGCCCAGGATAGCAGTTCTGGGGCAGAGTTGCAAGATGTCATCAGCCTATCCTAGGTACAGGGCACTCAAACAGGATAGATGATGTCTCTTGAAGATGGTCAGTTCAGCTGGGCAGATGGTCGGTTCTCCTGAAGAACACCTGGCCAGGTATTTGGTGTCTGGTTCGGCATACCGCTGCTGGTCCTCACTCAGTAGTAACAACTCTCCATCCAGATGGAACCGGGTCGCTAAATTGGTCACAGGATCATAAACTGGTAGTGCATGCGCGTGAAACAAGGTAAAGCGTCTACCTGCTGCTGTTAAAGGAAGATCTACAAACACTTTGATTGAACCTAAGATGGACATGGCTCGTGTCTGTGCAGCCTGGTAGTATGGGTAAGCCACCTCTGCACCCGCGATCAGCCCCAGTTCCTGTGGTAAACTTGAGCGAACCCTTACAAGCAAAGCTCTCATCTCTGAAGGAGATATCAAGCCAACACTTAATTTACCCTGTGACACCTTTTCAAGAGCGGCTAACAAATTATTCAAGTCACTTAAACTTAACATAATGGCTAACTCTAAGTCCTGTAGTTTGGCTGTTACATTCACAAAAGTCTTAAGTATTACTTCACTATCGCTAACCTTATGATCTATATTATCAATCCATTTTGCAAAGATTTCTGTACTCTCTTCCAGTTTCTCTGTCATTTGTTTGATGTTGGCAGAGTTCATTTCTGCTCGCCTTGTCAACTTCCTTGTCACTGTCAGCATTTCCTTCTGCAGGTGAATCACCTCCATTCAATTCAATTCAATTCAATTCGTTTATTTCCACTTGGCATACAATACATGTACATATTTATATTTGATATTCAACAAAATAAGAACTAACTTTTCATGATTAGCTCATGTGGACATCACCCATAGAAGAAAATTGTTTGACTTTATATTCTGTTTTAAATTAATCAAAATTGAGACTTACTTAGATTTCTCTTTGCTGGTAAACCGAGTTTTTGGAAACTTCAGCCAGTATTTGATTACTGTACTGCTTCTATGTCTTTTTCTTTTGTGTTGGAGAATTTCATCACCACAGCTCCTATCAGAGATGAAACAAAGTTTACTTATAATTAAACATATTTCAAATAATATTTTTTGACTAGAAAATTGGAAAAACACACATGTTGCAAACACACAGTCTCACTCTTTCTTATTATATAAAATATATATTGCTAAAATGAGAGGACTACACCGATAGTTTTTCTAAATTGGAATAAGATATAAAGCTGTTAATATAAATAAATGAATCAATTGCTTGCTGGAAAAAGTTTAAATAAAGCCTGCCGGTCCAGAAAACAACTGAATAAATTTTAATCTATCAATCCACAGTCATATATTATTGATATTAAATTCATTATAATAACATGAGTGTAGTAGATTAGTTTGTGGTGACTTCAATTACTTAGGCTAGGCTAAATGAAACGTTTTGTTACACATTTAAATTTATATGTACCAGCATATAACCCTGGAATGTGTCTGCCTAGAATATAATAATCATCTTATTTCCAGCAATGATAAATTCAAGAGGCTTTTCTCTTATTATTATTAAGTTATGCCTTGAATAATACAGTATTCAGTGTTGTGTTATAAGGTTATGTTATGCGTGGCCTATAATAGTCTTTCGAAAAGATTATCATTTAATATATAAGTATTTAGACCTATAATAAATTTATTCTTTCATTTTATGGTACCTACAACAATAAAAACAAAATCACTTGACTTACCTATATTTCCTGGATAAAATCACAAAAATTACAGTCTACGAAACTCATTCCAGAAACCGTTGGTCCTTTGCAAAATTCATTGTGTTTGTGCATCGTGTCATGATCATTCTATTGATAGACCCAAAGTGTTGATATAATATTATCAATACATCCATAAATAATAATTATCGACTATTGATAATTACATATTCTCAAACGTCATCTACATCTTTGTTTGGAAATGCATTATTCAAATTACATAGTTTAAATAAGTAAAAGTAGAATACAATCCTGATTTCTACATTTTTGAATGCAATAAAATCAGTTTTCCCCGGGAAAAAAAGTTAGAATTAATTTGATATATAGATTCTTAAGACTCTGATATTTCCATTTCACAGTATCAATACTATTGATAATATATCGATATTTTCATTTGATACCATAGTAATGGTGGCAATTTCAAAATTATTATTGACAATGTTACTGTTATTAAAACATTTGATATTAATTTCAGGTGGAGATTATTGATTTTTTATGGGGGGACATTTGTGCTTAACACTGAAATAATGTTGGGAACGATAAAATAGTAGGTTGTTATTATTTGAATTGAAACCCCAAAAATCATTTCAAAGTCTGTGTAGTTCCGGATACTGCATGATTTTCCTCATAAACTGTGATCTAATTTGAAAAAGTGTTTTAACTTTTCCAATTTTGAATGGAATAATTTAAAATTCTAGGACAAGGTTGATAATATGAACAGAAACATTCATGAATTTTTTCAGAATTTTTAATGATGAACCAAATTTTTTTTTTCAAATTTTGATGAATCAGTCATCAAAATAGATTGTTCCAGGAAAATTGAAAATCTGCCAAAAATATTCAAAGTTTTTAACTGCATTTAAAATTACCTCAAAAGGTCTACTATATATTGTTAACGGTGCCCTGTAGACGAATTTTGCAAGAGGCAAAAAGTGCTGGAAATTCTTTTCTATACCAGAATTGATTAACAGAAAGCTTAATGTGAGACTTTTTTGGAAAATTCAAAAAAATTTCCAAAAAAAATTTAATTGACATGAAATTTTTTTATCCTGATAATGGTGTGTTGTAAACGATTTCGCAACAGATAGAAAGGGGTTGAAATTTGATTTTTCATCCGAACTGTTGGTCAGAAAGCCTAAATTGAGAGTTGAAAAAATGTTTGATTTTCACTTTTAACATTTTCACTTTTTATTCATGTAAAGAAACGTGATTTTCACATTGTGTGTTAACATGGGTAATATCATCCTGAGGGCTCAGAAACCTGTCCTTTTTGATATCAATGAAGATTTTATATAATCAATAGAAGCTCATTGACTGTATTTACCATGATTTCTATTTGTTTGTATTTACTTCTAATGATACCCAGCATTTACTTTTATTGATATCACTAAAAGTACAGTGATAACAATAGATTTTCGTTGACTGTATTTACCATTATTTCTATTGATATCTATGAGCACCTACTGATATCATGACTGTATTTACAGTGATGTGTATTGATATCCATGAACTCCTATTGATATCACTAAACTTGTAGTGATATCAATATAAGTTCATTGACTGTATTTACCGTGATTTCTATTGGTATCCATGGATTTCTATTGATATCCATGAGCTTCTATTGATATCACTAAACTTGCAGTGATATCAATATAAGTTCATTGACTGTATTTACCGTGATTTCTATTGGTATCCATGAACTTCTATTGATATCACTAAACTTGTAGTGATATCAATATAAGTTCATTGACTGTATTTACCGTGATTTCTATTGGTATCCATGGATTTCTATTGATATCCATGAGCACATATTGATATCCATGAGCATATATTGATATCAATAGAGTTTTTCTATCGATTTCTATGGATCTCTTCCACTAGGGTGAGCCTACGTCAAACTCCAACCTCTCGGCTGGCAAACGCCGGCTTGCCATAAGAATTACATACAAACACCACGTCAAATATCACTTCCTCACATAAAAACCGCTGTATTGATAAAAAATATGAATATGCTATTCAATTCAGAAAGAAACAAGCTCCACATCAATGTGTATTTTGAAAACATTAATTCATTTCGAAAAGTGTAGAAAGTCCTTGAATCTATCACTATATTCAATCGGTAAAACCTATTCATATTTGTGAAAAGGCTGGTAACTTATTTGTTTTGGACTTATTTTAAACAATAATATGACAGAATGAAGCGAACTTATTAATTTTATGCTGATCATCCAATAATATTTAAAAATGATAGTTCTTATTTGACAATCGTTTGTGAAAATTGATAGTTATATCATTGCCCGGAATGCTAGTTGCAAGCATTTGTATTAATGATATTTGTTTAAGACTTTATTAATTGACATATACCTAGAACAAATTTAGCGAAATCATGGAACTGTTCACCATGGTTACAAGTTATTTTTAGAACGTTGAACTGTCTGGTTACTAATAATTATTTCAGTTGTCTACTGGAAAGCATAGTGCCAACACGTTGCTCTTGTACTGTGTTTTTGTTTCTGCTCAGTGCAGTATTATTATTATTATTCACGATTATTAGTATATTTTATTGATTATTTTCATGGGACACAAATTTACAAAGGAAATACCATATATTATTCACGGTAGTATGATATTTTTTATTTCATTTTGTCCATGGGATACTTATGAATGCAAAAAACACTTGTGTAAAGCAAGAATAGATCCTAATTATAATTTAAATAGTTCAACAAATTATAACTTCAAATAATATAACATTAATTATTCATGAAATTATTCAACTACCTTACAGTACAGTAGTGTAATGCACTTTATTTTTTGATAAAATAACAGCATTTAAGTCATTAAAAGTCATGATTATCTATTTTTTTATCATAATTAGGATAAATAAAAATCTTTATAATGGTTAAATGATGTTCATATATTCTTAGGGCTTATCTAGACTGTTTATTTTTGTGATAAAGCTAGGCAACCGTTGATGGGTTCGCATTGCTATGTTTCAGGAGTTGTTGATAAAATAACGTTAATATCCTGAAATTCCTAAAGAAGCTGTTAGTTCTTTCCACAGACTTCATAAGGATAAAATTTCTAAATGAGAATAGAATCTGTTCAAGAGAAAGAACTAGAACGATGCAGAAAAAAACTAATAGAAAGTACAAAAACGTATTTGAAATGGTATTATCAAATCAAATTGTGTGTTCAAACGATTTGTTTTAGACTAGCCGGTAACATTTATAGGATTTTTACTGAAAATAAGTTTGATATGGTTTCAAAGGGGATAAAATGCTGAACATTTTGATGTCAATCACTTCTATATAAAGTTGATGGTTGATTTGCTATGAGGGCTCAAAGTTTGGCATTTTTACATTTGAATGCATGCTAAGCCGGGGTGAGAGGTCGCAGCATGACGTCACACCATAGCAGGCTGCGTTCTCCACGCGTCTTATGTGATCAAGGCAACCTACTATTATACTATTCTTGAGTGTAAACCACCTGAATCAACCCATTTTTTTTCAATTATAAGGAAATAGCAGTATCATCAAAGGCCAATGACATACATAAATACGTACACAAAATTCATCATTAGTAAATTATTATTATTGATCATGTTTTCAAAGTATAAAAATAAAAATCCAAGAAAATATTTGACTTACAGATAGAAAATTGAATTGTCCAATATGTTGTGAAATGAAAATAGTCCATTCAATAAACTTATTTGTGAATAAAACAATCATGTCAAAAAGGCTTTCTTTTATGAAAGTATGGAATAATCATAAATAGTAGTCCCAATACATGTGGAGAAATTGCAAATCAGTTACTTGAATCAAAGAAGAACTCATCGTTTCGTACACTTCACCACTTGCTCCCAATACTCTTTTCAAATTTCTTCTACATGTTTGCCTTTTTGCAACCAATGTCCAATCACTGCTACCCAAAGACGGAACCTCCTTCAAACACAGTTTTTCAACAACCTTTGAAATTCAACGATACATACATATGTATGT